>NW_007247762.1:194724-195110 GCF_000164805.1 Carlito syrichta | reverse complement strand
CTCACCTCAGCCTCCCAAAGGCACGGGATTACAGGTTGAGCCACCGAGCCCGGCTAGATTTTTTTTTTTAAAGCACGTGTTACTCTCTCATAATTTTTCAGCATTTTGGTGAACTGTTGGTTCTTTTTAAGCTATATACCAGGGGTGCCAAAAAATGCATACACATTTTAAGAGATGTTAATCCATGTATTATTTTTCGAAGTTGAATTGAGTTACAGTAGTAATGTGTATGATGTTTGCTCAAAAGATGCCGTTAATGAAATGAATGCTCTAATCAAATGAATGCTCGTATCACCATGTGACAGGTAGGACAATCAAAGAAAATGGCGAAAGCCGGGCTTGGTGGCTCAGCCTGTAATCCCGTGCCTTTGGGAGGCTGAGGTGAG
>NW_007247762.1:178766-194691 GCF_000164805.1 Carlito syrichta | reverse complement strand
GAGGTGAGTGGATGCCTGAGTCCGCGGGTTCGAGACCCGCCTGGGCAGCGAGACCTCATCTCTACAATAAATCAAAAAATCAGCCGGGTGTGGTAGCACATGCCTGTAATTCCGGCTACTTGGAAGGCTGAGGTGGAAGGATCGCTGGAGCCCAGTAGGTCGAGGCTGCGGTGGCTGGGAGCGGCCACTGCACTCCAGTCTGGGCGACAGAGACTCCAACTCAAAAAAATAAAAAAAAAAAATTTTTTTAAATAAATAAATAAAAATGGCAGAAGCACGGTTGTCATTCAGGGAGTGCAAGATAATTTTGAAGTGGTATCTGAAATTCAAAAACGTTGTGAAATACGACAACGGAGGTGTGAGTAGGCACCAGAACCTCCATCACGCCTAACAACTGCAGGCATTAGTGATAAGTTTAAGGCTCATGGTACTGTGTGATGTGCACAAGGGAAGATTCGAGAGGCCTCGCATAGCAGCAAGTCCTGCAGTAGTTCACAGTAATCAGAAGTGTCTGAACACTGATGGTAACTACTTTGAGCACCCCTTGTAATTGCAGAAGTCAAATATGACTTGTATTCATCTTTTGTTGTTGGTATATATTACAGAGCACTCCTCTGAGTGCTCAGAGCACTCCTCTGAGCAGACAGGGTTCATCCACTCAGACATTGACACATTCTCCTGGGGTCCCCCAGGCAAGGACCCGGGGTTCTGCAGAAATAGAACACAATGCTGGGCAAAATAGGTGGTAGAAAATGGAATGGGGAGAGGAAAGAAAAAGTGAAGAAGGAAGACAGGAAATGGATTGGGCGGGCTGGAGCAGATTTTACCAAAACCCCAAGAAACCCACTTACAGATGTGGAAAATTCAACCTTTATTATTGCCTGCCTAGTGCAGGGTATTAAAATTGCCTCAAGCTAGGTCCATATATTAGTGTAAAAATCTGTGTCTCTCCCCCAAAAATGTACAAACCCCAAGTGATTATAGAAAAACCAATGTGGCAGCTACAATAGAGATGTCCAACCCCAGAGCCATGGGCTGTTGCTTCCTCTTTCCCCCAATCCCAATATTTACTCCACAGAAACATACAGGCTTAGAGAAGTTCTAGCTACACCATGGCAGGTGGGAAGTGGGGGTGACTGAAGGCTGGGGTGGGGATCACCCCCAGGTCCAGTGTTTCAGGTGGTGGAGGAGGAAGAATCCGAAGCTGAGGACAATTCCAGGAGCAGGTATGAGGGAACATCCTTCTCCCCTTCTTATCCTCCTCACCTCCCAGATTCTCAGCCATTGGGGTCCAGTGTGTGACAGGAAGAGAGAGAGGCTGGGGGGCACAGCCACCTCTCCAGGAACCAGTGTTGTCCAGTGGGGCCCAGGTGCTGCAATGGGCCATGTCCAGTGTTTGCCCTGTATTTGCCCCACCCTTCCCCAAGGGATGGCTAGAGGAGGTCAGAAAGGATCCCATCCACAGGGCCAGCTGGGTGGGTGGCAGGGGGTCTCAGGGAAGGAGGAACAGAAGGGGATATGAGACTGTGTCTGAGAAACAGGGGATGTCAGCTCCCTAGGCAGGCCCAGCCCACCTGCAGTCACACTGCCTCTCTTAGAGGTTATGGGCAGTTGGGGGAGGGGGGCAGGGGTGCCATTGGCTCCTCTTGTTTTAGTGTCACTGGCTTCCCCTGGATTGCTCCCTGAGGGAGGGGCAGCTGGTGTTGTGATTCACACTGTGTTGAGTGCATCCTCTGCCAGGAATCGGTGCAGCTGGGAAAAGGGTGGTCGCTGCTCAGGCTCTCGGCTCCAGCACTGAAGCATCAGCTCATACAGGCCCTGCGGACAGGCTGGTGGCCGGGACAGGTACACCTGCATCGTGGCAGTGTGGATAAGAGGCAGAGAACAAATGTTCTTTCATCTCTAAGATGACGAGCTCTGCCCCTTTCAGCTCCCCCATCAGAGACCCATCTTCCACCGCTTGGTTCTGACCTGCCGGCCCTGGTCCCGGAAGAACTCCCCCGCATTCTCGATGACCTGCTCGTCAGTGAGCTGCCCAAAGGGCTGGGCTCTGCAGAGCATCAGCACTTCCCACAGGGTCACCCCAAAGGCCCACACATCACTCGCCGTGGTGAACTTCCCCTGGCACACAGAGAAGGCAGCAAAGACAGAGAAGGGCATCAGGCATTGTAGAGCCTCCTCCCCTCCTGGGGCAAGCCCATATCCACCCTGGGCTTTGACTCCCTCCTGAGCTGGCCTCCCTTTCCCAGCAAGCCTGTTCCTCTTTCCCTCAGGCTCCGCCTTTTCTCTCCAGGCTCTATACCTCTCTCCTGGGCCCTGGGCCTACCTCCTCCTTCTGCCCATCCTTCCTCTCTGCCCACCCCCCATTCTCTGGTCCTGACCCTCTGTCTTCCCACCCAACCCCTTCTATCTCCAGCTGCCTCCTGCCCCCTTATCTCTGCCAACCTGACTCCATCCCCTGTACCCACTCTTGGTTGCTGGACCCTTTTTCCATCACAGCACAGTTCTTGCCTTTGCCAGTCCCTTGAGCCAGGGAAACCTCGCTTTATAGATAAGGAAGCTGCAGCCCAGGGAAGGAGAGCAGTGCTGTGAGTGGTGACAGTGCTCTCCCTGCTGCCCTACCCCAGCCTGCCTGTCTTGGGACCGCTCACCATGAGGATGCACTCCCAGGCCATCCACCGGATGGGCAGCACTGCCCGGCCTTGCACACGGTAATAGTCCCCTGCATAGAGGTTCCGGCTCATGCCAAAGTCAGCGATTTTGATGGTGAAATTTTCCCCAACCAAGCAGTTCCGTGTGGCCAGGTCCCGATGCACAAAGTTGAGTGTGGCCAGATAGCGCATGCCTGAGGCGATCTGAGCTGCCACGTGCAACAGCATTGGGTAGCTGAGTAAGGGAGCCGATGACAAGGAGTCATGGGGGCAGCTTCACAGATTCCCCCAGGAGAGGAAGGGGAACCCCCTCCCAGGGCCAGGTCACTCCTGCTCCCCATGCGGAGATGGAATGCCCATGTGAGGCCAGGGCACTTCCACCCAACCTCTCTGGCCCATCCAACCCTGGGGAACCCTTCTTGTATTATGCTTCTCACTCGGGGTGTGAGGGTGAGGGAGGGCAGAAAGGGCATCATGGCAGGGCCCCAGGCCTCCCTCATGTAGTCACCTCCAGCCTTTCTGTCCACATTCCTGATTAATATGTCACATGTTCTTCATCCCAGGCCCTCATGGAGCCTCCATCTGCCTCCCCACCCACCGCTCCCTCTCTTCTTCCAGGCTGGAGTGAGAGGAGAGGAGAAAACCCCCTTGCGGAGCTCTCAGGGAAGGCCCAGCCCAGACAAGTGGGTACCTGATGGTGGGCCCCTGGGCAGCCTCCCCATCCCCAGGGGCCCCCTCAGCCGTCTTGTCTTCTAGCTGGTGGGCGCTGAGGAACTGGTTCAGGTCGCCATTCTCCATGTAGTCAGTAATCATGCAGAGGGGGTCATCCTGCACACACACGCCCAGCAGCCGGATGATGTTTGGGTCCTTGAGCCTTGACATGATCTTCACCTCCTTCAGGAAATCATTCCTGGAGGAGCAGGGAGAAGGTGGAGGGGGGGTGCCAAGGTGGTGGCCTGCACCTTTCCTGTGGCTCAAACAGACCAGGCACCCCCACCCCCAGCACACACACAAACCCCTGCCCCAGGCACCACCACTCTGTTGGGTTCTGCCATAGTTCTCACTTGGTTGCTCCCCACTATTCACGGCCTCCTCTCCCTTCTTTAAGGCACAGACACCATCCCTGGCCCTTACCTGGCATTTTTGGTGGCATCAGGCCGTAGGATCTTGACAGCTACCAGCAAGGGATGTCCCTTGCGCACGTTAAGGGGGAAATCAAGACTGACCAGATCTTGAGGACTCTCGACCTCACACAGGTGCACCTGGAGAAAGGAGGCCATTTGCTAGGAGGTCGCAACTAGGTTCACTGAGGTCACATGGTCAAATAGGGCAACACTGTCACAGATAACTAAGGTTCCTGGCCAGGGGAGATGTGCAGGCATGGCATCAGAGCCCCTGATCGGGCCAGTCACCACTGATGGCTGGGCAGGAGTCCTCCTTACCTCCCCAAACTGGCCCTCTCCAAGCTTCTCCTTGAAGCGGAGCCGTGATCGAGGGAAATCCACTCTGGGGGGCCCATCCCCAACCGCCCCTGGGGGCAGCGCAGGTACTGCATAGGTGTTGCCCCCGGTGACGCCCTGCAGGGTGACAATGTCAGCCTCGGCATAATGGGGGACGCTGGTCTGGGGAGGTGGGGGCAGAAGCGGAGCACCTGGCTTCTCAGGCTCCATATAGTCCCCATTGCAAGCTGCAGGGGTAGGGGAAAGAAGACAGGACAAGGTATCAGGGACAGCCCAAGAGCCATAGGTTCTCCAACCCCAGCCTCCCAGAGGCCCCTGTGTCTCCCAGTTGGGTGAGAGACTGGGTCTACCCTATACCTTCCCTGGCATTCCATCCCCCGACCTCAAACCAGAGAGGACAATGGCACTGGATGAGAGTTTGTGATTCCAGGGGAGGTGTCCAAGGCAAAGGAAATGGTGAGCAAAGCTGTCATAAAGTCTTACTCTCCAGGGATCTCCCAGCACAGCTCCAAGACATGTCTTGGCTGGAAGAGGAATTCCTCCTCCCACCTTGGAAGAAGGATGGTCCCAGCATCCAGTCACCTTCCACTTTCCAAACCCTCATCCCGCTAAGCACCTGCTCCCTCTCTTTACTTAGCTGCTTTCCCCCTGCTTCCTGCTTTCTGCCTGGCTCCCCCCACCCTGCTTACCCAAACCCTCCCAACCCAACACACCAAGCTCAAAGACAAGCAGAGACAGGGCACACAGAGAGGAGGAAAGGGGAACAGTTCCTCGTGGCCCCCAACACAAGTTGGCTACAGACAGGAGAGGAAGCAGAGCTGTCCCCTCTCAGCCCTGGGGAAGGGGCCACAATGAGAATGCAACACGGAGGAAAGGAAGAGCAGACAGAAAGGGTGGGGACATGAGCCTTCACCTCTGGGACTGCAGAGAGAGGATACATGTGGGGGAGAGGGCAAGTGCCCAGGGTGAGAGCCCTCCTCCTCGCAGCTCTAGAGAGAGGGGAGAATAAAGGAGTAATTACAAGAGAGCCTGGGGCCACCACAGCCACCTCTGGTCTAGCTCTGGAGAGCTGAAGAGATGCCATGGAAGAGGAGGAGGGGGATGGAGCTGAGAACTAGTAAGCTTTCTACTCAGCTCGAGGGGGAGGTCTTAAAAAGGAGCAAGCAGCAGCAGAGGTGAGCTAAGGGTCCAAGAGCTTCCTCCTTGGGAGCTCAGGAGAGCAGAAGAGGCCACAGTGGGGAGAGGAGGGAGTGCAAGGTGTGAGGGCTTTTCCCTGCCCCAGTAGAGGTATGGGGAGCTTGGCGGAGCCCAGGGACAAAGGGGCTTACCCTGGGTGTTGGTGGGTTTTGCCCAGGCGGGTGTGGGGGGGCCCGGGCCTCGAGGGGGACGGGCGTAAGTGGCCAGAAGGAGGCGGTAGGCTGGATTGGAGAGCAGCAACGCTGTCGGGAGAAGGAGGAGGGAGACACGGGGAAGGGATGAGACTCAAGGCTAGACAGACAGACCCAGAAGAGGGCAAGACCAGGGTTGATAGAAATGACTGTATTAAGAGACAGAGACAGGTTAAAACAAGGACCTGGGGAGTGATGGATAGCTGGATAGATAATGAATGGATGGATAGATGGGTTGAAGGAAAATGGGATGTACAGATGGATAATGGATGATAATGTTTTGTTGGATGGATGGACAAATGGATGTATGAATACAGATGGATGGATGGATGGAGGAATGGATTTATGAATACAGATAGAAGGATGGATAATGGAGGCTAGATGGATGGATGAAGGAGGACAGATGGATGGAAGGAAAAAACATAGTCTAGGAGAAAGAAGAGGGGCCAAGGAGACACAATGAGAGGGTACAACAAAGAAGACAGATATATGTGGAACACAGGATGAGATCACTGGGGATTTTGGGTAATGCGTGGGAAATTCTTGAGAGAGATTATGTGGTAGGAACATGGAGTGATATCGATGGTAACCAGGGGCACAGAAATAAGGAAGTGAGTTTAAACTGGGGAAGACAGGAAGAGAATGAGAAAGGGATACAATTAGAAAACAGCAGAGAGAACAGAGGTGGGACTGGAACAAGGCAGGTCTTACCAGAGCCGTTGGGGACACAGGGAGCAGAGTGGGGCGGATTCCCACGAGGCCGGGGCTCCTGGTAAGGGGGTGGCTCTCGAGGACCTGGGCGGTTGTTGATAAGGATGGTGTCCCCAGGGACAGAGAGGTGAACTGTCAGCTCCTCTTCTAATACCCGCCGCTCAGCCTTGTCATGGGAAATGGCAAGTGTTAACCTGGCCACTACTGGGCACACAATTCCTGGCACTTTGTTATGTGCAATCCCTCAGTCCTCACAAAAGTCCTGTGGTTGTGGCTTTTGTTAGCTCCATCACAGGTAAAGAAACTGAAGCCCAAGAGCATTTAAGTACCTTCCCCAATGTCCACCAATGGGATTCCAGTCCTAATCTGCCCAGTCCATAGCCATCGACCTAAGTGATATCACCACGATTGGACTCTGGCCCAAATATGAGGCTTGGGGTGCACCATACTTCTTGCCTTTGCCCCTACAGCCCCACTCTCCACTTGTCTACACCCTGCTCTTGCCCCAAGAGGCTGACCAATGTGAACTGCACTAACAGCTCTGGTTTGAGTTGGCCAGAGAGGAGCCCCCTGCAGGAGTTTGAAGGGAGGGCAGAAAGTGAGGTCAGGATAGCTTTTCTCCCAGCCCCTCCCTGAGGGGTGGACTCAGGTCAGCTGCATCCCCAAACCAAACTCCAGTCAAGATGCCCTCCCCACACACTTGCTCTCCCAAGTCCTGATAACCGCTATCTCCTCTTACCCGGCAGGGCAAGGGATAGGAAATGGCCCCACTCCTTGTGATTTCCCCTGCCCACACCTTTTAAGTGGTCTTTTTATTTTTTTGGAGTCGGAGTCTAGTTCTGTCACCCAGGCTAGAGTGCAGTGGCACAATCATACTCACCACAGCCTCAACCTCCTGTGCTCGAGTGATCCTCCCACCTCAGCCTCCCAAGTAGCTGGAACTACAGGTATGCACCACAATACCCAGCTAATTTGTTTTAAATGTTTAGAGTCAAGGTCTCACTATGTTGCCCAGGAGTAAGTGGTTCCTTTACTAAGCCCTCCTCTCATGATACTAATGGACTGTGCACGCACTCCTGACTCACGCAGGAGCCTGACCTCCCTGCACACCCATGTGCTACCAATGTGCCCACCTTGCTGAGGAGCCTGCGCCAGTGCAGCCGCCACAACATGAGGGCAATGATGAGCAGCAGCAGCAGGATGATGGCCACCAGGCAGCCAATGAGGATGGCAGTCGGGCTCCCCTCAGCCTTGGCCACGGGCTGCTGGCCCCTGGGCTCCAGCTCTGGCAGAAGCAGAAGGGTCACAGGAGGCTCCCACTCCACCCAGGGCTAGGGAGACCCAGGGAGAAAGGGGCACAGGATCTACATGCCCACCAGGAAGGGCGCCCCAAGACCACTCACCCAAGCTGCTGAAGTTGGTGGGAGGGGGGCCAGGCGGCCACCAGGGGGCTGGTGGGAAAGTGCCTCCCAGAGCTGTAGAGGAGTCATTTACCACATCTGGGGGGAAGGAGGAACAAGGAAGAAGGTAGGAGTCAGAAGAAGAGGAAGAGGAGACCCAAGGGAGGCACTGAGTCGGGTAAAGGAGCAGGTGCAGGGGTGATCCTCAGCAAGCAACCACCCAACCACTGAGGGTGGGAGGATGGGGTCCTGGAAGTCCCCTGCTGTGGTAGATGTTAACCCTTTAGTTGCTGGATTGTGAGAAGTAGAGGACTAGGGAAGCAGGAGGCTTTCAGAAGAGGCTATTTCTCAACTAATTCTCAATAGAATTAGTACTCAATTATTTTTCAACTGATTCTCAGTGCCCCTGATTCTCAACTTCTCAACAGAAGCATTTCAATATTTTAATCATCAGCTGTTCCACTGGCTCAGTGTCAGTCATGAGTGAGGGGCTAGTAAAGGAAAGATAGATACGCAGGGAACAAGGGGCAGAAGGACCTCAAGTTATTTGGGGTGGCCCTGCTTGAGAAGTCTCATGGGTGATGGGTAGACATGATACCCAGGAATGGATATTGTGGGGGCACTACAGGGTCAGGAATTAAATCATTTGGCAATCCCAGGGGCTGGGGTTGGGCATGCTCCAGGGGCTCACCAGAGATGAAGGAGATTTCACTGAAGAGCAGCCAGGGCCCCACAAAGAAGAAGCGGCACTGCAGAAAGCGGCCCAAACGGCCACCCAGGGGCACCGAGACAGCCCGGGCTCTGGGGTCTCCCAGGCTGCCACCCAGATTGTGGCGCATGGGCTCCCCCTCCCAGGCCATGGCAGGGCCCCGCTTGAAACGACATTCCACCCCCCCAGGCAGGCGGGCTCCCAGCGTGTGCATGTTGTTACAGTGGACCTGGGTGGATGGGAGGAGGGACACAGGGTCAAGACCAGGAGAGCTCCAGGGGGACCCAGTGGCACCCACCATGGCTTCAGGGGCCTCCCTTGAGAGCCAGACTCACTCACCTGCATGGCCTGGAAGGCCCTCAACCGGTCAAACTCAAACTCCATCTCCACGTAGCCACTGGGGAAGCTGTGGTTGCTCCATCCCACATAGTCATAGCCTGGCCAGACTCGTAGCTCCTGGCTCTTCCTGAAGTCATCCAGCCCCACCACACCATCTGCCAGCTGGCCCAGGCCACCATACTGCAGCCTGAAGAGGAGGGGATCGGGAAGAGGTTAGAAGGGAAGAGGTTCTCGATATCCAGGCACTCTGCCCACCTCCCACCAGAGGCCTGACTCCTGTCCATTCATCCTGTCCCTCCCCACCCTTATGCAGCTCACAATTCTCTTCTCCCTATCCCTACCCCAGGATCATCACAGGTCCTTTACAGGTCACATCCTACCCAAAGGCATCACTTCAAAGGGGTGCCTTTCAGTCTCTGGTGTGTGCATTAATTGTGCCAATTTCCAATAGATGTGTGCTAGCCGAGGGTGCTTTCTAACTCACACAAAGTGTCACGTAGGCTAGTGGTCACCATGGTCCTATCCTGTGAAGCATCACCTAACCAATCCCTCTCCCCAGTTCTTCCATCTCACTGCCCAGACTCCTTACCAGCCCAGTCCCCACACACCATCCTCCCTCCCACCCCAGGCTCCAAGTCCAAGGGCCCATTCCTTACCCGCCCACGGTATGTCCATCATAGGTGGAGTCATTGAGGTTCACAGCCTCAGACAAGTACATCGTCTGCCCCACAGGGGCAGTGTAAGACAGGAGTCCATCTGGGCAGAGTGGGAGGAGGTAGTCAGAGGCATGAAGTCTTTGTCCCCCATCCCTGCATCAGGCCTGAGTAGATTTCAGGCCCCTTTCTCATGTCCCTCTGCTGGCCCACTGGCACAGAAGAAGTGACATTGGCCAGTCCCCCAGCCCCAGAGTGATAGCTTTCTGAGGAGAAAGAGGATTCTGGATGCCTGTCTCCATATTCTCACCCCACCCCCACCCCCACGCCTCAGGACAGGACTCTCAGGGGGTTGAGCTACTCACCCCTCCAGAGGCAGCCATAGAGCTCCACACGCAGACAGACACTCATGACCCGGTCAGCCCGGGGGTAGAAGCGGACCAGTCGGGCAACCATGGGGGGTCCAAGGTCCTTGAGCACCACTCCCTCAGGGTCCTCATTACCTGAGATCACCTGTGGGCCAGGAAATGAGGAGAGTGAATGGGAAGGGCTCCAGGTCAGATCTCATTTCCCAGTCACCAGCTGCTCCCTGGCTCAGCCCAAAGTGGCCACTGAGAGACCCCTGAAGGGTGGTGCCCAGCACACAGCACTGTGGGCACAGCCAGGCATCTGTAAGACAAAAGTCTGCAGCAGAGACCTCTGACCCTGTCTCACCCCTAATGATCTATCCTCAGACTCCAGGCTCAGCTCCCCTCTCTCCTTGCCTATCTCCATCCATCTAACTCTAAGCCACTCATCCCACTATGCTCAGATTCTACCCAAGTCTCACAACCCTGTACCCCTGCCTCAGCTTCCCCTTATTATTTCCCCAGCCCCTCTGTTCATTCAGCAGAAGTTGCCTGAGTGTCCACTCTGTGCCAGATCATGTTCTCAGCCTTGAGAACTGAACCTTGCAGGACTGAGATCACAGTAAGAGAAACAGCTGAGAAGAACTAGAGGCAGAGTGTGGGGACACAGCTGTGAGGTGGGGTGGCCAGAAAAGGCTCTCTGAGGAGGTGACATCTCCTGAGAACTGAATGGAGGGAGGGCCTGTAGATATTTGGGGAAGAAGCTTTGCAGGAACAGAGAACAGCAAGAGAACAAGTCCCAAAGCTGCAGGAACGAGCCCTGGCTTGTTCTAGGAACAGCAAGAAAAGCCCCATCAAGGGGCTTAGCTTTTGCTCTGGAAGAATAGAAAGCCAGAGGAGAGGTGGGAGCTGGGTGTAACATATCTGATTTACCTATTCAGGTCCACTGGATTTAGCCCCTAGGTGGAGGAACGCTGACTCCAGGCAGAACAGGGCAGAAGCAGAGAGAACAGTTTGGCACATACTACATTAATCTAGGCTGGAGAATTGGGCACCTGGCCTAGGGCAGTGGAGGTCGAGTGGTCAGGAGTGATCAGACTCAGGAACTACCTACCACGGAGGTAGAACAGACTGGCCCTAATGATACTTCAAAGAAGCAGGTGAGAGAAAAAGAGGAATCAGGAATGTAATCTTAGCTTATAGCCTGGGCAACTGGGCAACAGTGGTACCATTTCCTGAGCTGGAGAATGCTGGGGGAGGAGCAGGTTTGTGGTGGGAATTGGGAAGTTACCGGTACGTTGGAGACACCCATTAGATGCCAGGTGGAGAGGCTCAGAAGGTGGTCAGCTTTGCAATGCAGGGAAGGGGCTTGAGTGATGATGCAAACCAGAGAGCCCTCAGTATATAGGTGGTGTTTAAAGAGCAGCTGGAAGACAGGAGAGCCAATCTCCCCTAGACGCTGCCCCTGCCAGCCTCACCTCCTGACCCCAGCGGTCCCTCCAGTCCATCCAGCGGTGGCCGTCCCGGGAGTAACGCAGCCGATAGCTCCGAGAGAACTCCTTGCCCAGGCCCCCGGCATGCCGCCCCTGGGTTCCCACCAGAGCCACCAGGTGCAGCCGCTGTAGATCCACCTGCAGGTACTCCTCCTCCTTGGGGAACACCGACCCTGCGGGGCACCATGCCCCATCCCCGTCACTGCTCTCCAGCCTGGGAGGGGGAAGGAGGTCACAGGGAACATCTGGCCCTAAGTCTGCCTCTATCTTCAGTATTTAAACCCCTGTCCCCACATTTCAGGGATTTCAATGGCATGGGCCCTCTCAAAAGCCTCTGGCTTTGGCAGAGGAGTTGGAAGGGCAAGTAGAGGTTCCAGGACCTCTCAGGGCAGCCCAGGTGCACCAGGTACCTGCTGTGGCGGGCAGCAGTGGAATCTGACCAGGAGCTGGAAGCAGAAATGTCACTGTCTGGAATGGTCCGGTCCTGCATGCCCAGGGCATAGCGGCACTTGGCTGGGTGGAAGCAGGCATGTGACAGGTCAAGATCCCCACCTCTCTGCCTCCCAAGTCCCATCCCTCAGGGACCCATAAGTCAGTCTCCTCACCAGGGTCAAAATGTCCCTTCATGTCAGCATCTCCAGTCGCCACCAAGAGTAGCAGCAGTAGAGATGAGAGGGCCCCTGGCCCCATAGTTCCTACTCCCTTGGGCCTAAGGGGGTGGGGGCAGCATCTCTGCAGTGGACAAAATGGGTAGTGGGGTAAGTTAATCAGGGGACTGAGTCACAGCTGACAGCAACAGACAGACAGAATGAACTGCTTTGGGGATAACGGCAGTAAAATGACAGCAGGAATTGTTTAACAGTATCTGCAGTATTTTTAGAATGTTTCCCATGTGCCAGACACTGGGCTCAACCCTTAAACAGAATCCATAATTTTATCTCCACAGTCACTTCATAAGGTAGATACTATTACTAACCATATTTAACACATGAACAAACTGAGGCAGAAATCAGTTATATAACTTGCCTAAAGTCCCACTCCCCCAATCAATAAAGGGCAAAATACCCCATAAACAATGGCTTTGAACAAACAAATCTGCAAAAAGCATTTATAACAATATGGCAGAAAAAAGGTTAATAATCATAATAAACTAAGGACTCTTACAAACTGACAAAAAACAATATAAAAACAACCTAATAGAGAAATGGCCAAAGAATTTGAATAGTTGTTTCATGACCAACACACTTCTATTAAGAGACAAAGTCTCGTTCTACTGCACAGGCTGGAGTGTCGTTCTACTGCACATAGCTCACTGCAGCCTCAAACTCCTGGGTTCAAGCGATCCTCCTATCTCAAACTTCCAAGTAGCTAGGACTACAGGAACATGTCACCTGGCTAATTGTTTGAATTTTTTTGTAGAAATGGCATCCTATGTTGCCCAGGCTGCTTTCAAATTCCTGGCCTCAAGTGATCCTACCACCTCAGCCTCCCGAAGCACTTGGATTATAGGCATGAGCCACCAAACTCAGCCCTATTTTTTGTAATAGTCAAATACAAATCAGACTGAAGTCATATTTTTTTACAGCTGTAACAAATACAGGTGGTGGAGAGAGATGAAAAGTAAGCCACTGTGCTCAATGGCTAAATGTAATATTATGATCTATTTGGAAAGCAATCTAGCAATAACCATTATAATTAAAAATACACATCCCCTTCAACCCAATACTCCTCCTAATGGTCTAAACAAAGAGAAGGGGAGAAGCACCAGGAAGTAAGAACATATGTGCAAGGCTGTTTACTATAGCACCTATTGTAAGGACACAAATCTGTAAGCCATGTGAATGCCCACAGGGATCAGGTTGGGGAAAAAAAAAATCTTAATTTTTTCATGGGCTACTATGCAGCTATGAAAAGTAACAAAGTAGCAACAAATCTCTGACTTGTGATTTCCTCGTGTAACTGCTGAATATGAAACATAAGATACAAAAGTATGAAAAACTGGCCAGGCACAGCAGCTCACGCCTGTAATCCCAACATTTTGAAGACAGGAGTTCAAGACCAGCCTCGGCAACTAGTGAGACCCCCCCCATCTCTAATATTTAAAAAATACTCAAAGTATGAAAAGCTATCCCACCTTTTGAAAAGAATAAACGAACCCCTTTGTTTGTATATCCAGAGAGAAAGGATACATATGTCTAGAGAGAATACATAATAGAGTTAACGTGAATGGGGAAAGAAAGAGAAAAACAAACAAAAAGGAAAAGGAGAGGCTGATTGTACTATTTTCCTAAGTCCTGTAACACATGGTAACATTAATGCATTTATATAAAAATCATGAGATATGTAAAAGTATATGACCATCATTTTTATTTTTTTTTAAATAAAAGTGTCAGAAAAAAATAAATAAAAGTGTCTCAGAAAAGGTTGGACAACTCCTTGTTGAGGATATAGAAGAATTAAACACCAGATAAGCCTGGACTGGCTGACTCCGGCTACCTCCCACCTAGAAGCCTGGAATTCTAAGAAGAGTAGAACACCCCAGCACTTTCCAATCTCACTATCCTCTATAGCCCTCTAGACCCAGTGTGATCCCTGGACCAGCACGATGGCAACACTTGGGAGAAATGCAGAATCCCAGGCCCACCCTAAACCTCCTGAATCAGAAACTGCATTTTAACACAATCCCCAGGTGATCTGTGCCCATTAAAGTTGAAGAATCCCTACTCTCTTCCTCACAAGGCCCAGGCAGCTCACTCCACCTAAAACCATTCCAACTGGTATCTCCTTACAAACTCAAGTACTACTCTCCCCTGCCCTAGCTGCAGGAAAAACAATCCTAATCTGTGCTGGTCCCAGAGCCCTGCATGGAATTCTCCAGGCCCTGGAATCCACTGCCATCTCTCACACCCTCACCCCACCCCACCCCTGGCAGCAGGTTCAAAGCATCCTCCAGCTCTTGCTGCTCTGCCTTCTCTTCCTGAGACTCAGACATCCTGAACCCCTGTTCCCACTTTCAAGGTGGCTGCCTCAGAACGAAGAGCCCAGGGCTGAGGAAAAGGCTGAGTTGCCTTGGAGATGTGGGCGGGTCTAAAGGAGGAAAGGCAGGTCACCCCAGGAGGTAGGAGGAGTGGGGGATACTCCCCCATCCCTTTGTCCTCCTCCAGCTGCTCCCACAATGCTCTGAGGCAGGAATGTAAGAGGCAGCTGAGACCCCAGAGCTCTGAAGCAGCAGCTGAGGGGGATGACTGAGTTGTGGGGGACACTCAGGTTATCAAAGGAGAGGCTAGAACCAGGAAGACACCACGCCTGGTCCTTTGGAGGCCAGCACCATGGTGCAAGAGAGCAGGCTGCTGGAGTCCCTGGAGATGGCCCGGAATTCCTGGGTGCCACTCTCCACCCCCTACCTCTTTCGGGAACAGCAGGGCTCTTGTTCCCCTGAGTAACCTTCATGCCTATCCCAGATGAGTCATCAGAACCAGACAGAGCTGAGAGGAGCCCCGGGCAGAGATACAAAGACAGGCAGGATAGGAGGCAGGGGGAGACAGAGCCAGAAACACAAAGCAAGAGGTAAATAGAGCAGGCTCAGAAATACAGGGCACAGAGCCAAGCAGAGGAACACAGAGATGCACAGAGACGGCTGGGCGATCCCGTTCTCCAACATCCCCAGGCACCCCATCTCTCTCCACTGGTCTTGACCCCACAGTCAGACACACAGAGGACAGGCCCAGAAACCTACCCCGATCCCACCCCACCCCATTACAGCCAATTACAAGCCAGGGCCTGCATGCTCCCTTCCCAACCCAGACAACAACACCCACACAGCTCTGTATACACACACACACTCATGCACACGTGGTCAGACACGCAAACTCACCACGCTGACTGTAAACACGGGCTAAATGTAGCACAAACACATCCCTCTCTGTCTCAGACAACCCCTGGCAGACTATCAGAGACTGGAAAACACAGAACGCATGCACATGTCAACTTCATCCACACCCTGACATTCTATAAAGCCCAGACCCATCACTTAGTGCACAGCCACCTGCAGACACCTGTAAGCCTGAAATGGCAGACACCAGAAGACAGTGTGAGGCACACTGCCCAGAGAACTGGGGCCCACTCCCTAACACACACGGGTGACGAAGCCAGAGGGAAGTGAAGGCAGCAGGGGGACGCTTGGGTGGGAAGAGTGGCATGTCTCCAATGTCCCCACACACTCCACTTCCACCGTCTCCAGGGCACCACTCAGTTCGGACACACCTACATCCCCTCAGCAGCAGAGCGCTGGCGCCAGTCCCTGACTGCTGGAGGTGCTGGAATGTCCACCCAGCAGCCAGGCGTGGGCGTGGGACCCTGAGGGTAGCGCTCACTGGCAGTGACATTCTCTCATGGCAGAATCGACTGACCGTCCCACGTGGAAGAGCCGCGACCCCGGCAGATTAGAGAGGCAGTCCCTCTCTGCAAGACTGTGGCCGGGTCGTCCAAATGGGAGTTGGCTGGAGGGAGGCTTAACAGTTAGCAGACGCCCGCGAGGACTGGCCAGGTGGGCGCAGGCCCGGATCTCCAGGGCCAGATGAGATGACTCAGGGGCGCCGCAGAGGAGCACCTGTCCTCTCGGGTTCAGTTCCTCCACATTGGGTAAAAGGGACCCTCCTCGGTGCTGGAACGCGCTCTTTCTCGGAGGTCCGGGGCTTACCCCGTTTTCAGACAGTAAGTCAGAGCATGAGGGGGGTGGCGGGAACAGACTCAGAAGAGCGGGACAGCCCAGTAC
>NW_007247762.1:129318-178162 GCF_000164805.1 Carlito syrichta | reverse complement strand
CGCCCGGCACCGCCCTCCCGGCCCCTCGCCCCTCCGCCCCGCCACGCCCACCCCGCGCTCCCCCAAGTGCCAACCCGCGGCTCCTGCCCACTCCGCGCCCACCCCAGGTTCCCCGCAAACGAGAACCTGCAAAGCCCGGGCCGCGGGGGGCAGGCTGCAGCCCGGCTCAGGGCCTCCCACACGCACCGGCCGCACAAGGGGGCGGTGCCCTTCGCTGCTTCTGGGCACGGTTCCTGGAGGGGAGGCGAAGGGGAACAGCCCCCTGGCACTGAGGAAGGAGCAGGTTCCCACAGGCCTGGGCCCGGCCTGGCCGCGGGAGTTCGATGGAGGAAGGGAGCGGGGCTCACCTGTCCAGCGAGGCCCCAGCCGAGTCTTTTCACGCCATCAGCCTCTGCTCCCCTCCGGCAGCCTCTGGGGCCCCTCCTCCTAAGCCCATCCTGGATTTTCCCAGAGCCTGAGCCTCGGTTCTCTCGCCCCCAGTCCTTTCCTCTCCACCCCCTCCTTCCAGGTCCGCTCCCCAGCTCCACAGGGCACTCCCCAGTCTTCTCGGGGACTGACCCTGGGATCCAGACTCCAAGGCCCAGACTCCCTACTGGGGGGCAGGAGGTGGCCCTCCCCCTCCTCTGAGCTATCTTTCCTCTGGTTCACCCAGCCCTGGCCCTGGTGGGGGCCAGAGGATCTGGTCACTGGCAAGAAAAAGCCAGAAATAGAACCAAGACAAGGAGGAGGACGAAGGCACAGAGGAAATCGGACCCAGCCAAAATGAAAGGGGACCAGGAGACCCAAAGAAGATGGGCACCGGGAGACTGGGTAGACAAATCGAATGAGAGAGCTGCTGGGCAGGGGACGGTGGGGAACGGAGGAGCTTGTGGCTGGAGGAGCTCTGCCCCACTCAGCACTACCTCTCCTCCCAACCTCTCTCCACAGCCCCACACCTGCCAGCCATCTAGACAATGTCATGGTCACAGGAAGCTCTGTCACTCCACTGCAGAGCTCCACCCCAATGCACCTCACCACAGACAAAAACACACCTTGCGTGCAGTCCCAGACAACAGTCCCAAGAAAGAAACACAAAGTCCCAACCAGACAAGGACACAAAAGCACTACCAGGAAGAGGCTGGCCCTTGGGAGAGGCCAAGGCACACATGGGCACTTGTTCACAAGCCCAAGGACGCTCCAGCTGCTGAGGAACCTGCTAACAGACAGCCTCAGGGTCACTTGGAGACTTGCCTCTTCCCATCTTCCCCTCCCAGCAAGCCCCCAGAGGTTCCACCAGATCACCTACCCCTCCGAGTCAGCCGCTGGGGAATCTGGGCCCCGGGAAGGCTGGGCCGGGGGTGGGGCCAGGCTAGGGGTGGGGCCAAGGCTTCCCAAGTAACCTCACCTGGGTAGCAGGCAGCCCCTCCTTCCGGGAGTGGTGCTCAGGGGGAAGCCCCAGGCAGGCAGGTGGGCTGAGTCTGCAGCCCCTCTTACCCTGGTGGGACATTCCACACCCCAGGCCCACACTGACTCGGGTCAGGTGGCATGGCAGTGCCAGCCAGAAGGGTCCACTGGGGAGAGGAGAGGAAGCCAGAGAGTCCTGAAACCTTTGTCCCCTCTTTTCACTCCCTCAGGAGAAATTCCTAGTCAGTGTTGCCCACCTCACACCAGCTCAGGGCTGGACGAGTGGGAGGGATGCAGGGCTGGGGCCAAGCGGAGTCAAGTGACAACGGAAAGAGGGCTGGAGCCGGCTGGAATGTGGGACTCAGAGCCGAGATTCCCAGAGGCCAGAGAGGGAAATCCCAGCCATCCTAGGGCCCGCAGAGCAGCGCCAAAGACCAACAGTGCCTGTCCACCCAGCGAGGCCCGAGAGTTCATCTCCCGAATCAGTCCCAACCCAAGAGACTCCCATGTTCTCTAGAAGTCCCAAAGGACCCTCTACCTCTCCCCATCCATTTCCTCCCATCCTGGGCTTCCCTCCCCTTACAGCCAATGGCCTCCCGCTGTCCAGGAAGGGTAGGAGGCAAACAGCTGAAAAAATGTGAGGAGAGGCACGTAGGAGAGAGCAGAAAGCAGCTTCAGGCCCGCAGACCACCCGGCCTCTAGGAAAGCCCAGCAGGACCAGCAAGACAAGCTGCAGTCCCCTTCCCCGAGATGCAGCTGCCTCTGGGGAGCAGGATGGATCAACAGCTGGGAAGAGTGAAAAGCAACTTTGAGGGGGGCAGGGTAAGGGAGTGGGCAAGGGTCTGGGCATGAGTCAGATGTAAAGCCACTGAATACAAATGGGAAACTGAGGTGGGAGTGAAGGGGGAGGGAGAGATGACAAAGCTCTGGGAGAAAGATGAAACAGAGCTCAGCTGTGGCTAGCCAGGGGATGGAGAAATAAAGGACAGGGACAGAGGAGGGAGGGGAGGCCGATGGCCAGATGGGGACAATGGGGAGGGAACCCTGAGAGGCAGGGAATGGACTGAGGCCAAGGCTGAGGAAACTGGGGCTCAGAGAAAGGAAAAGGAGCGTGGAGACAGAGTGCACACAGCAAAAGGTGGGAAGACCCAGAGATTCAAAGGAAGAGCTTGCAATTTGGGGAGAAAGGGGCTGGACCAAGTGAGGGAACTGAAGTGGACTCGGAGGAGAAGAGCAGGGAAAACCTCAGAGAAGAAGGCAGGAAACTGAGGAGCCTAGGAGGTGGTAGACAGGCCAAGGGGACAAGAACCAAGCACAAAGGGAGAGAAGGAGGGTCTGGCATGAAACTGAGAGATGGGGGCAAAGAAGAGGGAGACTGAGACACAAGCCTTGAAACTAGGGGCCTCAAGAGGTGAGAAGTGTGAGAGGCCAAGAAAGGAAGGGGCATCTGTGGGACACAGAGGCCCAAAGGGAAGCAAACCTGCTTCTGGACAGCAGCCCTCCCTGTGGGGACATCCTAGCCCCTCGGCCCATTTTTGCCACACCATAGCCCCCGTCTCTGTTCCCCAACTTCTCCCTCCTCCCCGCTGCACTCTGGGTTGCTCCCCTCCTCCCACCACACTTGCAGCCAGGACCACCTGGTCCCTCCCCACAAGGGGAGGGCCCAGCTTGATGCCCACACCTGCCTGCTCAGTTCATCTCTGGCTTCCTCCTCCAGCTTGGGGTTCTCCTTGGTCTCACCTCTGGCTTGGGATTCTCCTTGGTCCCAGTCGCCCCAGTCTCAGGCCTTTGGGGTTCCAGGCCTGGGGCTGCCGAGGCTGCCTGGCTTTGTCCGAGTGCCCTGGGCCCCGGGGCCCAGGAGCAGCTGCCTGGGCCAGCTGCGGCTGGCTTCGACGTGACCATGGCAACCCAGTCCCGCCGCTCCCCTCGCCCGAGCCTCTCGGCCCCCGCAGAGAAGGAGGGAGTAGCCTGGCCGGGGAGAAAGGGAGGGGAGACTGAGAACTGCGAAACTAAACCAAAGGGAGACCCCAGACAAAGAAACCCCAGACAAAGGGAGATGAAGGAAGACAGAGGAGGCAGAAAGCAGTGTTGGCTTGCTGTGACCCTGAGTTCAGGCCCTGTTGCCGGAGGACTGCAGGAGAAAGAGAGAGAAAAAAAGAGAGAGAAAGGGGAGGGACTGACTTGAGGTGGAGAAGAGAGATTAGAATTGGCCGGTGGTCCTTTAAACAATTTTTCCTGGGTCCCTGACAATTCACTTCCTTCTTCTAGAATTTTGCATCCTGGGGAGAACCAGAGTCCCAGTTTCTTAGCTGGCAGCTCATAAAGTATTATCTGGTGGGAGTCTCCCACCCCATTACCCCAGTGGCCATAGGAAGTACCTGAGGCCCAAAGACACCCTAAGTTTTCATGAATAAGCCCAATTTCATACATACGCTGACCCAGAACCTCTTACATACAAATGGCATTGTCAGACACTGTACCCCAATCCTTGGTTTGGAAATATTATGATCCCAAAGCCAAAGGCAACAGTTAGGCCTGGAGGGGGTGGAGCAAGGAAGAAGGGAGTCATGAAGCCTCTCACAGCAAGAGAGAGGAAGCAGTGCACCAAAAGGGAAGGGGAGAAAGTGAGGACTGCCTCTAAGAGAAAAGATGGAAATTGCCTCTCACCATCTGGCTTCTCTGGCTGAGTCTATAATACCAGTCAATGGAGATCATGATCTCTGCCCTGGGAGTCTGTTTGGACCATAATGACATAGCATCTGCAAGGTGTAGGCCCATTTGATGGAAGCAGCCATCCAACTCCTTTAAAGTGATCTCCCTCTGTGGTTTTCTGATGTGTCACTTGGAATCTCTGAGCTCCACCTCCTAATCATTCCATAAACAGTTGCAATTAAGAGTTTGCATAATATGGGACTCTGACAGTGAGAGCTAGGAAAGGTACATTGAGCAACATGACCCACTTCTTGCCCACTGGGTGTTTAGAGTCTACAAGGGCTGATAATTAAGTTCACGAATAATTAAGTTCCTAGAAAAAGTGCTTCATAGCTCATTGCTGAATATCATTATGGTCACCTTCGAAGTACTCCCCTTGAGCAACTATGCACTGGCACCAGTGCCTCATCCAACCGCCAAAGCAATTTCAGAACTCTTTTTTTTTGGAATGGCCATCAGAATATCCTTGATGTCCTAAATGTCATCAAAATGTCTTCATTTCAATATTTCCTTTATCTTCAGGTAAAGAGAAAAGTCATTGGGGGCCAGATCAGATGAGTAGGAAGGGTGTTCCAATACAAGTATTATGCTGGCTAAAAACTCCCTCACAGACAGTGCTGTGTGATCTGGTGCATTGTTGTGCTGCAAGAGCTCCTTCAGGACCATTTTTGCACACACCTTTCTCATGCCAAGGTTTTCAGTGGAGATTTTCCTGTTTCTTTACTGATGTTTATTTGGTCTGCTATGCTTACAGTCAGCTGATGACTTTGACACACAAGTCAACAAATTTTTGCAATATTGTTGTCAATTCTGCTCATTACTGGCCATCCTGACCTCTTGTCGTCACTGATGCTTTCTGTTCCCTCAGAAAAACATTTAATCCATTTTGTAGACTGCCATTTTCTTCATGGCATTATTCTCATAAAGCTTGGACTAACATGTTCCTGACTTCACTTCCACTCTTGCCAAGTTTAACAAGAAATTTAATGTTTGTTCATTGCTCTAATTCAAACTCCAACATTCTCACGACAACAGCTCTGATGGCAATTCCAGAAAAAAGAGTTCCAAAATTGCTTTGATGGATAGACTAGGCACTGGCATCAGCGCATAGCTTCCCAAGGGGGGTGCTTCAAAGAGGACCATAGTGATATTCAGCAATGAGGCATGTAGCACTTTTTCTAGGATGAGTTCACACACTTAACTGTCAGACCTCGTAGAGGATGTCAGACATATATATGCGTGTGTGTAATCACAGAAGGTGGGACCACCTGTGCCACAGGCAGAGCTAGAATGGGAGAGGCGAGACTGAGGAAGACCTCAGGGAGGAGCTGGAGTTTGAACTGGTTCTTGAGTCAGGTTAAGATGTGCAGAGATTAGCCGGGCTCGGTGGCTCAGCCTGTAATCCCGTGCCTTTGGGAGGCTGAGGTGAGTGAATTGCCTGAGCCCGCGGGTTCGAGACCTGCCTGGGCAGCGAGACCTCATCTCTACAATAAATCAAAAAATAAGCCGGGCGTGGTAGCACGCGCCTGTAATTCTGGCTACTTGGAAAGCTGAGGCGGAAGGATCGCCGGAGCCCAGCAGGTCGAGGCTGTGGTGGTCGGGAGCGGCCACTGCACTCCAGTCTGGGCGACCGAGTGAGACTCCAACTCAAAAAAAAAAAAGATGTGCAGAGATGAGGCAAGGCCATTCCTGGCTGGAGAAGTGAGGAGCAAAGGCAGGTAGGTGTGCATATGGATATGTGCAAATGCAGCTGCAACTGAAAGAAGGATCTGTCCCATGAGTAAATCCAGAAAGGCAGATTTTAAATCTCTTGTTAGTAGTTTGGTTTATTCTGAAGGTGAAGAGGAAGGACCTTGGGGCTTGGGGCCGGGAAGTGTAATGATTAGATCTAGTGGTTTCTGGCAGCAGTGTGTGGGATGCACAGATCAGAGCAATGACTGAGAGGAAGGAGCTCATTGCAGCTTTATCCTATCCACATCCCCCTGGGGTTTCGCCCTCAACCCTAACTAGGACTGCCAGGAGGGTGGGTGGAGCAGGGCTCTTCATAAAAAGAAAACCAGTGGTTCACGCTTGAGTCTAGGAATTCGAGACCATCATGGGCAACATAGGGAAACCTCATCTCTAAAGAAACAGAAAACCAGACTCTAAGAGGCTGTAATTTGCCTTAGATCTGTGGTAAGTAGTCGCTTCCCACCTACAACTTCTAGATTCCTCCACCTCACTCTTCCAAAGGGGTAAAGAGATCCAGAAGACTCCCTGGGCCGCTGGGCTGGACCCACCCCAGAGCCTTGTCAGTCCTGCCTCTCTGGAAAGCCCCCACCTAGGTGGACTTCAACCATCGGAGTCTTCTGTAAGCCATACGGTCCCTGCAATGAACAGAAATACCACTAGGGGGCACTCGCTGAACAGATGATCAACACCAATTGCTGGAAAGTGAAAGCTGCAGAGAAAGAGATTCAGGCCTGGACAGGAAATGGCGGGAAGAAGTCAGAAAGACTGAGTGAGTGCAAGCCTAGGGTAGCTGTGGGACTAATTAAGGTGCAATATCCGATCTGTACACATCAGAGATATTGTCACTTATAGACAGAAACTTAGAGTCTTCACTTTCTCTTTTCTATTATCCTTTGCTAAAAAAAAAAAAAAAAAAGCCTGTGACATTCTCAGCAGCCTGTTATGATTACTGTGGCTAGCTGTGTGCTTGGCTCTGCTGTCAGCACTTTCCAGAGCCATCTCATTTGGCCCACACAGCAGCTCTGTGATGTGGCATTTTGAAATATGCCCACTTTACATGAGTAGAGAAAGACGTTAAATAACTTCCTCCCACCCCACACCCAGCCTGCACACACACGTGCACACATACACACACACACCCATGCATGCACACACACACACACACACACACACACACACACATGCATAGAGAGTAACTGGCAGATCTGGAATTCAAGTCAGTGTTTTTGACTCCAAAACCAAAGCCAGACTGGAGGGTCTAAGTCACAATTCTTTTTCCAACTCTAGAGTTCTATTAGTACACTAAATTCTTATCCCTTCCCTTCTAGTCCTTGAAGATCTTGGGACATTGTCTTTAACATCTCTAACTTTCTTCATCTCACAATACTGGTGGCCTAAATCATTCTTGTTTGTGTACAAAAAGTGCACAGAGATCCAAAAGTGGTCAATAATTTGCTCAAGGTCACATTGAAAGTCAAGGTCAGTGCTAGGACAATGTTTCTCAAACAAAGGTCTCTGGACTTCTGAGGACTGATAAGTACCTGTGAAGATTATTAAATTCCATGTTTTCATATTTTTAGAAAATTTTGAAAATAGTTATAAGGATATTGCAGATTATATGTAACTGATGGTGGTCCTGCTTGTGAGTACTTGCATTTGTGTTTGTATTTACCTATTTCTAGCTTTAATTGTCTTGGTTCTATTTGTACAAAGTGAAGGCCAGGAGACAAGTACTAACAAAGATTTCTTAGTAATTCGGATAGACAAAAGAAGGAGAAGAATTGAGTCATTACCGGGCACACGGTAGAATACCATGCCAAGTTTGAGCCTGCATTGGGCAGTACATGTTCATGTTGCCAATAGCAACTTCATTTCAGAAAACATTATCAGATTAAATTAATATCAATTTTAAACTTGTCCTTCTACTTTTATTTGTATTTGTTGCTATTTTGCTTTGTTTTTATAACTGCTTAAGTATTGACACATAAGGAATTCATAGCTATGTTTGCACACATGGTTTGCACACATATAAATTATAAAAATAATTTAAGTCAAGTCCATGAAAATTTTTTTCCTTCCAAAAGGGTCCATCCACATATTACTCAAGTTCTAACCCTCACAGCAGGTCTAAAATAAACCTGGGCCTTCCAGAATCTCCAAGGAAAACATGCAGTAATAGAAACCCCATCAAAGGTCAAAAAGCTTCCCTACTCTCAAGATCCAGAGCAAGGAAGTTAGAACCTGGGGCTTCTGGGCTACTGAGAGTGGGTGATTCACCAAGTGAGGAGACACTAGGACCTGGCAAAAATTCCAAGGAAAATTTACAGATTCAAATCAAGAATTGAAGTGGAATGTTTAGAATTTTTCCCAAATAAATATACACAATTTTTTTAAGGAAATGGAAGTGTCCATAAAAATGTTAATTGTGCAAATACTTTTACCTAACAATTCTAACCCTAGGAACTTACTCTACAGATAGACGTACTTATATAGGTGTGTAAAGATGTGTACAAGGGTTTTCATTCCTTGTTTGAAATAGAAGAAAGAAAGAGGCTAGTTAAATGTTTGTAATGGGCATGAATAGCCACAAAAATTATTGTGTTTTAGTTTAGGTTTTTCCAAAAGCACATCCTGAGACAAGGATATAAGTAGTTTATTTGGTTTTTTGAGGTTTTTTTGAGTTGGAGTCTCACTCTGTTGCCCAGACTGGAGTGCAGTGGCCACTCCCGGCCACTGCAGCCTCGATCTGCTGGGCTCCGGCAATCCTTTCGCCTCAGCCTTCCGAGTAGCCAGAATTACAGGCATGCGCTACCACGCCCGGCTGATTTTTTGATTTATTGTAGAGATGAGATCTCGCCTGCCCAGGCGGGTCTCTAACCCACAGGCTCAGGCAATCCACTCACCTCAGCCTCCCAAAGGCGCGGAATTACAGGCTGAGCCACCGAGCCCGGCAATAGTTTATTTGGAAGGGGATTCCAGGAAGCAAAAGTGAAGGACTGGGAAGAAAGAGACAGAGAAAGGAGAAGAGCCATTGAAATGTGTATTAATGAGTAGATTGTTACTAGGGGCAATGGAGACTTAAAACTGTTAGAACCATCTAAGGAGCCATCTAGAATGTTCCTCAAAATTGCCCCCCCAAAGGACAGAGAAACTGGAGGATTTACCTGTCAACTTTGTCCCTCATTGTTAGAGGAATTGCATTGGGTAGAAAAGAAAAAGACTTTTTCCTCTACCCTCTTAAGTTTAGTGAATGAGGCCATGTGGACTAAATTGACAAGACATTAACAGGAGGAACAAAAAACATATTTCATAACATATGTAACAGGAATTCACAAAGAAACACAACTGAAGGAGACAGTTAGAATTGGGGGCTTATACAAGAGGAAACCCCAAAAAACCAGAGTTATTTTTTTGGAGGGCAGGCCCCTTGTAGTACACTCAGAACTTGTTCCTCCAGATCAGTCAACCAAGGTTTTTATCTGGAAGTTTTGAGAAGGTCGTGTCACGATTTGTGAAAGAAACATCCTGAATTGTGGCAAATAGGTGACGGGTTCTTCCACCATGACAATGCACCTGCTCACACTGAGCTGAGTGTTCAGTCATTTTTGACAAAAGCAGCATGACTCCTATGCTCCACCCACCCTATTCACCCCATCTCGCCTGAGCAACTTTTTTTTGTTTTCCAGATGAAAAAAAGTCCTCAAAGGGAAACATTTTGTCGATATGGAATAGGTGAAACAAAAAACGGCAGAAACACGAAAAGCCATCGAAATTGATGAGTTCAAAAACTGTTTTGAGTAGTGGAAAAAAGTGTCTCGATAGGTGTGTTGCATCTAACGGAAAGTACCCATAAAGTGGCTAAAGTTTAAACATGTAAGAATAAATACACATTTTTAAATAAATAAATTCCATTTTTTGGATCCCTCCTTATATATCTTAACAAAGTTTGATAAAGTGTGAAGAGGCTAGACAAAAGAAAAGGAGTTTGAGGCTTCTGGGAGGTAATTTATGGGAAGGTGACTAGAAAATGTATAGTAAATAACTTTTGTTTAGTAGTTTGTCATGCAGATAAGTCAGGTGATAAGACTTGTCTCTGGAATTCTCATCCTGGTAGGAGAGGGGAGACATATGACAACATATGCTAACTTTACAAAGATAAATTTACATCCTGCCTTTAGAAAGGCCTTTAGCACAAAGCTATCTTTATGCCAAAATGGCATATTTTGGAATTAATACTTTCAAAAGTATCAATTCACATGGCCTCATTCACTGAACTTAATTAATACTTTCAAAAGTACTAATTCCCTGGCACTTGCAGACTTCCTTCAATGGCTGGACAAGCTCCCCTGGCACTAGAGAAAGTCACCAAAAAGAGAAGAGACACTGGGCACTGAAGATTTTGTGTGTGTGTGTGTGTGTGTGTGTGTGTGTGTGTGTGTGTGTGTGTGGTTCTTCTCACATACATATGTATGTGTGTATATACACATATGTGTATAAGTAGGTAGACCCATGTGACAGTTATAGAACCATATCTGGAGGTAATCAGAGATCTTAGGTGAGGCAGGTTATTCAGTGCAGGTTAGACATAGATAATTTTCTTGTAGGCAGGTCTAATTAAAATGGGGTAAGCATTCAGATCTTTTTTAGCCATTCATAACCTTCACCCAATCAACTAGGCACACCACCAGACCTGACCACATTGCAGGTGGGAATACCAGTACAGTAAATCACAGAAACAACAGAAAATTACCCAAAACATATAGATATGACATCCTAAGAAAAGCCCAAATCTAGTTAGGCAATAACTTTAACTATTTAGAAGGTCCTTGTGACTTTAGAAAGTTGAGAGATGGTAATAAAAACTCATTACCAGATATCTGCAGCCCACTGCTCTTAGCTCATGGCTTGCTTAATCATGGTTGTAAAAGTATATAAAGCTTCTTGTCAAAGGTCAACACATGTCCTTTCTCTTAAGGCACCCATGCCCATTGGACGTGTCTCTTTCTTTCTAATAAATTGTCTTAAACTATACTTGGGACTCTCTCTGAAATGATGTTTTGTGGCAAAGTGAAAGAACCCACAGAGCAACATACCGCACCCCACCCAGCATCATCTTGATGAATAAGAAAGGAAGTTTTACTTTTGACTTCTGTATTATTTTAATCTTTTAGAATGAGCTTAAATAATTTCATATTTTAAAAAGTAATAGTTTGGACTCAACAAGGCAGAAAACTGTGAGACAACAGTAGCCCTACTCTAGTCAAGTACTGTGGAAAAAAATCTAGCTCCACTCACTACTGGAATGAGGAGCCTAGATTTCTACCAGCACCTGACTACAACACCTTGAGTACTCCTTCCCCCTCCTGGTACCCCTTGAGTGCCTCCTTTCCAGAAGGGTGGTATCAGAGAAGACTAAATGAGGAACCTAGACATTAATTCACACCAGTGGTGAAAATTACCCCCCACAGTGTCACAGTGACCACTTGGGGTCCTGGATTTCCACTCCACCCTAGCAGTAATGAAGTACTCCTTGCACTCCTCCTGTGTCAGATGAAGCCAAGTGGGAAGTTGGAACTTTTCCCATCATCTAGTGGTAATAAGACTTCTCTCTCTCCACCATACCCCCAGGCATTAGTGGTGGCCATGTGGACAGTAGTACCCCTTCTCTCCTAGCCAGGATGGCATCAGCAGAGGCCTAGAGCTGAGCCCAAAATCTCACCTCCATACAGGAAAAAAATAATGGCGAAAATGTTCCTAAATGTAGAAAAAAGACATAAAGCTACAGGTTCAAAATGCTGAACAAACATCAAGCAGAATAAACCCAAAGAAATTCATGCTAAGATATATCATAATTAAACTTCTGAAAACTAACAACAACAACAACAAAATACTGAAAGCAATGAAAAAAGACACTATCTGTAGGGGGAAAACAGTCCAAATGATAGCTGATCTCTCTTCAGAAGTCATGGAAACCATAAAGAAGGGACACATTTTTCAAGTGCTAAAGGAAAACAATTGTCAACCCAGTATTTTATATCTAGCAAAAATATCCTTAATGAATGAAGGGGAAACCAAAACACTTTGAGAAGACAGAAAATGAAGAGAAATTGTCTCCAGCAGACCTACCCTAAAAGAATGGCTACAAGACATTTTTGAAATAAAAAGATGATAAAAGAAGAAATCTTAGAGTATCTGAAAGAAAGAAGGAACAATAGAAAGTGCAAAAATATGGAATGATTACATTATCTCACCCTTGGTGTCATGTTTGGTCATGTGACCTTTTGTGGCCAATGAAATGTGTGCAGAGACACATACATGTCACTTCCAGAAAGTAGCTTCAAAAGCCAGTGTATGGTTCTCCATGACTCTTTCTCCTCACAACAGCTGTTACTCCTCCAACTAGAGGCTGCTCTGCCATCTGGGTCCTATTATGAGATGACGTAGACAGAGACACAGCCAACCTGCAACATACATACATAGCATAAGCAAAAATAAATATTGGATGTTGTAAACATCTTAAGATTTTCAAGATTTTTTTAACAATCAAAAAATCTAACCTTTTTTGACCAATATATAATCACAGTAATACATCTTCATAGTTCTTTTATGCTGCTAAAACCTCACATTATTTGTTTGACCTTCATGTGGACAGTAAATTAGTCTGCAGTTTGTAGTAGTCACAGTTATAACTTCCTGGATAAGGTTCCTACTTGCAATTACTGTTTGTATTCTATATCCACGATATCTTAAAAAACATGGAATAAAAAAAAAAAAAAAAACATGGAATATGTTTCCAAGCCTCACATTGCACATCACTTTAATTTGCTCTGGGGTATGACTGCCAATATCTTTGAGGTGATACCACAGGACCACGAAATGAGACACATTGTATGCCACATAGTACATACTTTAAATCTTTTTCAATCAAAAAAAATCTTTAAAATTTGGTGAAAATCCATTGTGTTTGTTACCTATTGCTGCATAACAAATTGCCCCCAAAGTAAGCAGCTTAAAACAATAATATTTACTTTATCTTTCTCTTACACATACATACCTGTACACAAAATATTAATGTATCATTATTAAAATTTTTAAAAATTGTTTTGCTGTCAAGAATGAACCGACCTCCGCTTCTTGCTCCTCAAACCAAAGAAAGCCATCTCTGTAACCTAATAATGCAAGATAAAGCAGCAAGTGCTGATGTAGAAGATGCATCAAGTTATCTAGAAGATCTAGCTGAGATCATTGATGAAGGCGACTGCAGTAAATAACAAGTTTTCAATGTAGACAAAATAGCCTTCTATTGGAAGAAGATGCCATCTTGGACTGTTATAGCTAGGGAGAAGTCAATGTCTGGTTTTAAAGTTTCAAAGGACAATCTGACTCTTTTGTTAGAGGCTAATGCAGCTGGTGACTTGAAGTTGAAGCCAAGGCTCATTTACCATTTTGAAAATCCTATAGCTAAGAATTATCTATTCTACCTGTGTTCTATAAATGGAATAACAAAACCTGAACGATAGTGTATCTGCTTGCAGCATGGTTTGCTGAATATTTTAAACTGACTGTTGAGACCTACTGCCCAGAAAAAAATTCTTTCCAAATTACTGCTCATTGACGATGCACATGGTCACCCAAGAGCTCTGAGGGAGATGTACAAAGAGATTAACTTGGTTGTCATGCCTGCTAACACAACATCCATTCTGTAGCCCATGGATCAAGGAGTAATCTTTACTTTCAAGTCTTATTAAGAAATACATGTTGTAAGGCTATGACTGCTACAGACAGTGATTCCTCTGATGGATCTAGGGAAAATCAGTTGAAAACCTTCTAGAAAGGATTTATCATTCTAGATGTCATAAGAACATTCATGATTCCTGGGAGCAGGTCAAAATATCAAACACTAACAGGAGTTTGGATGAAGTTGATTCCAATCCTCATAGATGACTTTGAGGAGTTCATGACTTCAGTGAAGGAAATAACTTTAGATGGGGTGGAAATAGCAAGAGAACTAGATTAGAAGTGAAACCTGAAGATGTGACTGAATTGTGGCAATTTCATGATAATTTTGAACAGATGAGTTGCTTCTTGCGAATAAACAAAAAAAAGTGGTTTCTTGAGATAAATCTACTCTTCCTGAAGAAAGTACTACTCCTATGGACATCAGTGAAATGACAACAAAGGATTTAGAGTATTACATAAACTCAGTTAATAAGGCAGCAGCAAATTTTGAAAGGATTGACTCCAATTTTGAAAGAAGTTCTATAGTGGGTAAAATGCTATCAAGCAGCATCACATGAAAGAGAGATCTTTCATGAAAGGAAGAATCAATCAATGTGGCAATCTTTGTTGTCTTATTTTAAGAAATTGACACAGCCACCTCAGCTTTCAGTAACCACCACCCTGATCAGTCAACAGCCTTCAACACCAAGGAAAGAGCCTCCACCAGCAAAAAAAATTACAACTCTCTGAAGGCTCAGATAATAATTAGCATTTTTTAGCAATAAAGTATTCTTTAATTAAGGTATGTACTTTTTAAAGACATAATGCTATTACACACTTAATAGACTACAGTATAGTATAAACATAAATTTTAAATACAACTGGGAAACAAAAACATTTGTATGACTCGCTTCATTGAGATATTTGCTTTATTGTAATAAACTGAACCTGCAGTAGCTCCATGGTATGTCTGTATCTGGGACAGCAGTACTGAAATGACAAATAAATATAGTCTGTGAAAGTTTTGCAAGCAAGGAAGTAGAGGATGGTGGTTTTGTGGGCATTGAAAGCATCTTCTGCAAAAAGCTTTCATGAGATCAGGCTTTTTTCTGCCATGTAAAGGATTTGGGTCAGAAGATCCAGTAGGCTCTGCAAAGCCTTTTAAAAAAATTAGCCATGGCAGCGCATGCCTGTAATTCCGGCTACTCGGAAGGCTGAGGTGGAAGGATCGCCGGAGCCCAGCAGGGGAGGCTGTGGTAGCCGGGAGTGGCCACTGCACTCCAGTCTGGGCGACAGAGTGAGACTCCAACTCAAAAAAATAATAATAAAAAAAATTAAAAAATTAGCCAGGAGCGGGAACTCACACCTGTAATCCTAGCACTTTGGGAGGCGGAGGCGAGAGGATTGCCTGAGCTCAGGGGTTCAAGACCAACCTGGGCAACCTCGTCTCTACAATGAATTTTTTAAAAAATTAGCCAGGCGTGGTGGTGCATCCCTGTGGTTCCAGTTACTTGGAAAGCTGAGGCAGAAGGATCGCCTGAGCCCAGCAGGTCGAGGCTGCAGTGGCTGTGAGCGTGCCACTGTACTCCAGCTTGGGTGACAGAGTGAGACTCCAACTCAAAAAAAATGTAAACCTGGCCATGGTTACTTTTGCATAATGCTATAAAAGATGGAATGAAGGGAAAGTGAGATTAGAGGGAGGAATGATGCCAGGAATAAGGCATATTTATTACCCATTTTATTAAGCACATTTATTATGTGCTTCTAATTCTAAATCACACGAGTACTAGGAGACCAGAACTGGCAGATAGATGGATCACCATCATGCCTGCCATATCACAGGAGCAGCAAGACTCCCCCTCTCAGAGATCTTCCACCACAAATCTCACAGCTATTGAGCCATGTGTGGAGCTAGCCTAAGCACAAAGAGCAGATTTGTAATGCCTGACTGGGATCCAGAGCCACCTGATGTGTGGGAAGGGGCAGGGGCTAGTATCCTGAAGGTTCAGAGGTGGGATGGGAAAGGGCTGACTGTCAAGCAAAGAGGTTCATGCAGTGTCCTATTCAAGACACCAAAAATGACAACCTGACACTCCTAATTACCCTGATTTTGTCTATGAAACATTCATCTGGGCGGGAGGGGGAGGTGTCCAAGGGACATCTCATGATCTCATGTACCTCTCACCTAGACTCCAGGGAAATCATTGACAAGGACTTCATAATGACCTGCTCCCACCTAAGGGTAATAGTGAAACGCTGACAAGGTGGTCCAAATCATCCTCTGTCCTGCTTGAGTCCCCTTATTAATCAAAGAAATGATCAACACTACCACACAATCTCGTGATCATCAACTGAGACTTGACATTCAGATCATGTTTCTGGAAAAGAGCTTTCAAATTTCTCCACTTAAGAAGCCACCTAGCCGAGTTCAGTGGCTCAGCCTGTAATCCCGTGCCTTTGGGAGGCTGAGGTGAGTGGATTGCCTGAGCCCACGGGTTCGAGACCCACCTGGGCAACTTGGTGAGACCTCATCTCTACAATAAATTTAAAAATCAGCCAGGTGTGGTAGTGCATGCCTATAATTCCGGTTACTCAGAAGGCTGAGGCGGAAGGATCGCCGGAGCCCAGTAGGTCGAGGCTGCGGTGGCCGGGAGCGGCCACTGCACTCCAGTCTGGGCGACAGAGTGAGACTCCAACTCAAAAAAAAAAGAAGCCACCTATATACTGGACCACTCCATACCAAGGGCCAAATACAGTATAGTAACCACCTTCTTGGAGACATTCATCTGAGGTCAGCAGGAAGCCCACCTTGAATGTCATTTGACCCATGTGCTCCATGAAAACCCTAAACTGGGAATTGGGGAGTTGTGGATAGGAGAGGAGGTGGAAGCTTCTGCAGAGATCTCTCCTTCCCACAATGGGACTGGCCTTTTAAATTATTATTATTATTATTATTATTATTATTATTTTGAGTTGGAGTCTCACTCTGTCGCCCAGACTGGAGTGCAGTGACCACTACCGGCCACCGCAGCCTCAACCTACTGGGCTCCGGCGATCTTTCCGCCTCAGCCTTCCAAGTAGCTGGAACTACAGTTGCACGCTACCATGCCCGGCTAATTTTTTGATTTATTGTAGAGATGAGGTCTTGCCAAGTTGCCCAGGTGGGTCTTGAACCCGCGGACTCAGGCAATCCACTCACCTCAGCCTCCCAAAGGCGCGGGATTACAGGTTGAGCCACTGAGCCCGGCTTTTAAATTATTAAACTGAGTTTATAACATCAGTTCCAGAACATCCTACTTGCAAACAGAATGAAGTTATTCAAATTATAAAGGAATCTCCCACTTTATAAGTAAATGTCATGGTCCCATTAAGTAGCATCTTCTCTTAATGTTTTCATAGTGTGTGTTTTTAGATCGATTGATATTCAGCAAGGGAGGAATTGAAAAGATCTATGTTCTGAATCAGAAAGTAAGCAAACAAAAAAGGAAATCTGAGATTCTAATAGTAAAACAAATAACAATTTATATAACTGTTTTTTCCTGGACAGGAAGCTAAAATTCCAGGCTGGTGTTTAACCCCAGATGACCAACAGACTGAGCTGACTGGACCGGACTCTCTATTCTGAGCTCCTGGGTATGTCTGTAACTCCAGATTGCACAGACTAGGATAGGGGATAAGATAAGAGGCAGGTGGGGCTCAGGGTACTGTTTATTCACAGGGATGCTCTTCATGAGATCTTCTCCTTACTTGCAGCCTCTCAACGGCAAGGGCCCATCTCCTTTATGTGCCATCTGGGAGCTGGGAAGACTGTTCACACTCACAGAAAACCAAATAAGCTTGGCACTCAGTTTTCTTGGTTTATTTGTTTGTTTGTTTTGAGTTGGAGTCTCACTCTGTCGCCCAGGCTGGAGTGCAGTGGCATGCTCACAGCCATCCCAGGGTCGACCTGCTGGGCTCTGGCGATTCTTCCGCCTCAGCCTTCCAGGTAGCCGGAAACACAGGTGCATGCTACTACGCCCAGCTAATTTTTTATTTATTGTAGAGACAAGGTCTCGTCAAGTTGCCCAGGTTGGTCTCAAACCTGTGGGCTCAGGCAATCCACTTGCCTTGGCCTCCCAAAGTGCTGGGATTACAGGCTGAGTCACCGAGCCTGACCAGGGTTTTTTGGTTTTTGTTTTTGGAAAGCGGGGGTAAGGGGGTGGGGAGAGGTGGGGGGGTGGGGGAGCGTCTCACTATATTGGCCAGTCTTATCTCGAACTCCTGGCCTCAATCTATTCTCCTGCCTTAGCCTCTCGAAGTACTGGGATTACAGGTGTGAGCCACTGCACCCAGCCACTCACAGATTTCAAGGCCAAAAATCAAATAGTGTCTGGGGAGAAACCAGTCCCTTCCCGCCATGCGCCCACTGCCCAGGCCTTTGGGCTGTCTGTGTGATGTCACCTAGACAGACAGAGAATATCCCTTCAAGACCTCACCACATCTCCTTCAGTTTTCAGCCTTCCCCTTCCTCCTCCATGAATCTTCCTTCCTTATACCTCAAAAGTTTCCCACATTCCCATTGTCCCTGCACTGAGTTGTCCCCATTCTCCTACAGGATTAGCAAATCCCGGGCCTCCCCCTGTATTTCCGAAGTTATCACAGCCATTTGGCCAGTCTTTCACCACCCGGGAATGGGGAGTTTGGAAACCATGGTGTGGAATGGGGAAGGAAGAAAATTCTTCAGGAGATCCAGTCTGGGTCTTTTCTAGTTGGCCCTGAGTGTTGGAACAAATCAGACATGTTCAGCACAGCAAGAGTTAACCCCTTGCACTAGGCCCAGCAGCAGTGGGGTCTGGGGTTGGGAAGGGTAGTGAGTGCTGTGTGTAAAAGCAGGTTGTCAGGGAGGGTCTGTCCGCCTGAGAGTTGATGGCTTCATGCACAAAACTCATTCAAGCGGCAGAAGCAGCCAGGCGTGATAAACTTGACCCACTAACAAAATAAATCTTGGACAGAAAATTTCAACTGCTTTGTGTGTGTGTGTGTGTGTGTGTGTGTGTGTGTGTGTGTGTGTGTGTGTGTGTGTTGTTTTTTCGTCTTGCACCAGACTATAAACATCATGAATACAGAGACCACAAGTATCTTGTTCACTATGGGTCTAGCATGGAAGAGGGATCCTGGAAATATTTGTTAAATAAAAAGGGAAGTGGATGTTGTTTGTCACCACATCAAGTCTAGTCCTGTCTCCATCCTAAACAAAAAGAAGGCTGAATGTCAACATGGAGACTGTGGTTTTAAATTCTGCAAGATCCTGGGGTGCACAGTCATTGCTTGGGTGGTACTTTAATGAAGTGAAACACAAGAGAGGGGAAGGTATTTCCCCACTGCTCTGCTTAATGCAGATTTGACACCAGAAGAGCTCCAATTCACTGGGGGGATGCCCAGCAGGAGATGGAGACAGGGTTTCAGTCTGCATGGATGCCTGGATTTTGAGCACATGTGAGACTTCTTTCAGACCCCTAGAAATACCTGAACAGAGAAGGAAACTTTGCAGGGATCAGAAAAGACACTGAAATGTTGCCGTTACCTCAAAGTGACCCCATTTTTACATCTTTAGAGGCTTGTGAGACCCAGGGACATTTAGGTTACATTTTTGGAACCCAATCTTATAATACTAGGAATTTTGCACCACAGACTAGTTATTATCACTGGGATGAGAGGCCCTCAGAGAGATGATGTGAACACAGCTTCCCTAGAGCTTCTGGGGATGTTCATTTCTGTGCAATGCCCTAGAAGAGACAAGGTACATGAATGGGGCTGATATCTGGAAAGCAAACTGGCTCTAACACGAGACAATGAGCTTCTAAAAGTTTGAACTTCTTCTTAAATGGAAGAGAGAGGAATGATGAGGGGAGGGGCCAGAGTCCTTATGGCAGCAGAGCATCTCTACAGCCCCAAGCCCAGGAATGTCCCCATAAAGGTCAGGCCACGGATTGGAGCAGGAGGGGGAAACTGAAAGAAGTCTGGCACCAGTAACGACTCCACACCCAGTCTGAACCAAGAGATTTATTAAAGGGGCAGTTACACGAAGGGACTGTAACCGAGGAAGAGCAAGAGAGAGAGAGAGAGAAAGAGAGAAAGAAAGAGAGAGTAAGAGAGTGGCGGGGACAGAGAGAGAAAGCAAGAGAGAAAGAGAGAGAGAAAAAGAGAAAGAGGGAAGGAGAGAGAGAGTGAGAGAGGGGGAGAGAGGGCGAGAGAGTATAAAAGAGAGAGAGAGTTAAGAGAGAAGGAGAGAGAATAAGAGAGAAGGAGAGAGAGAGAGAGCTATGCAGGGAGAGGGATATATTTATGGACCTTGCAGGGGCTGGCCAGTGCCATTCAGTCCCTTTCTCTCTTCCATAAACACTCCCTCTACAGCTTCTCTCTTTCCCTTTGTCCTACATGCGCCTCTGCTTCCTCCTCCAAACTTCTTTCATTGGTGCCGTGACTCGGATGGGTGCTCCCTCGCCTCTGTGTGGGTGTAGTCCCGTAGGCGAGAGCCCCGACCCAGCGCCTGTGGCCACTCCATCCCTTCTGGACCTTCCCACTGTTTTGAACGTGTAAAATGCATCCATCAGCGACCGTTGGATAGGTAAGTTCCCCTCCCCCAAACAAGGAAGCGAAAAACTTGCTGGGGAACTCCAGAGGGAACGGACTTCAAAAACCACCCCTTCAGGCCCCCAGGCGAGGGGGAACACACCCAACTCGGCTTTCACGACCACCGCAGACCCTAAAGGCTTCCTCTTCTCCTTTATCTCTCTCAAACTTTAAAAACTCCCGTGGCTACCGGTTTGCAGCGGGCCCCAGGGGCCCCACGGCTGCTAACCCACAGCAGTTTCAGTAAAATTCTCTTTCTGTCCCTCTCTCTCTTTCCCCAACTCCCTAAGGAATCCCACAGCTGCCGGGCCATGTCTGCTGGCCCACAGCGGATTCTGAAAAACTCCTATATCTGTCGGGCAACAGTAAACCTGGAAGGTTTCACGTCTATTGCCCCACAGTAAGCCCTGTTCGACCGGCAGGAATTGCGACTACACTCCCTACCCTCCACCTGGTCAAGTGCTCTCTGTCTGTTTCGGAAAATCCTAGCGCTAGGTGCCTTGACCTCCTTGGTTCTCCAGGAGAACCCTGGTTGTGCCAAACCTCTGTGACAACAGACTTTGCCACAGTCACACTTCTTGGACAGCCAACTCTTCGGGGGATGCCCCGTTTGGTCCACCTGTCTTAATATGGGAGGCTCGTAATCCCTGCCGGCCGATTCTCTCTCTCTCCTCTGACATCAAACCCAAATGCCTAATTTGCCTCTACACACAAGACTGTCCAACATATCCCTTAGACAACCAAAATCAGTGGCCTATATAATTTATGTGAGCGTTCAGAACGGTGGGTAGAGATTCCCCACGTTCAGTCCCTTTCTCTCTTCCATAAACACTCCCTCTACAGCTTCTCTCTTTCCCTTTGTCCTACATGCATCTCTGCTTCCTCCTCCAAACTTCTTTCAGAAACTATTCAGCATCTTGATGAAAGCTAAGCCATGAGGGTATTTCCCTCACTTCCAACCAGGAAAAAGCCTTCGGTGGTATCTCTCAGAGAGCTGAATATGAAACTCCCTGCAATTTGGAGGACAGGATGAGCTGTTAGCTCATGTCTGGAAAAGAAAAATAAAAGCAGAAACAGGAGGTTGGCTGGCTGCCCTGATGGTGAAACAGAGAGGTTGCTGGGCGGTGCCAACCTTCTCAGATTCCAGGGAGCACTAGATTCATGATGTTTCCTGTGAACCAGATGTGGGGCCAGCATAGAGAGAGCTGGCACCGGATGTCATACCCTGTCCAAAAGGGTCACCTGAAGGGGTTTGGTAATCCTAATAGAGGGATCAATTGCCAGACTCTTAAAGCTGCAGAAAGAGATATAGTTGACCAGCCAGTGAAAGGGAGGCCAGTGAAAGGGAACAGAAACCAAGCACCACCCCTGATGTTTGAGAGCAGCACAAAAAGTTGCTCACATCACTCTGATTTAGACCCTGTTTTTCCAAAAGTTAGTCCTACATCCATGCTTAGCTGCAAGGAATACTGGGACATGTAGTCTTAATTCGATGTGGCCACATGTCCTGCAAAACTGTGGGAGTCCTATTGATAAGGAAGAAGAAGAGAATGGATATTTGGGAACGATAGCAGTTTCTGCCACAAAATACAAAGTAGGACATGAGAGAAGATTACCACACAACTCAATTCACATGAGAGTAGCCAGTCTGTAAATGGCATATACAAAGGGAAGAAGCCTTAACTTTAAAGAAAATTGAAGTTTTACCATTACATGAGATTGGACCATTTAATTACTGAACTTTGAGGAATTCAAATGACCAAATGACTTTTGATTACCTACAAACGACCAGAAAGGTTATGGGAATTCCAAATTTCATCTAGGGACAGAAGAAGAATGAATCCCACAAAATAGGTTTAAAGGGACAGAGAGAAATGAAAATAATGTTGTTTTCCGATCCCCTCCCCTTCCATTAGTTAGGTTAGGCAGGCTCTGGTATCAAAAAGACCTTAACGTTTCAACCAACTGGCTGGTTAGAACTCTACCCTGGAAGTGGTTTGTGCTCCAAAGGGTGGTTTCCTTAACATGTGGGCACTTAACTGTCAGCCTCAGGCTCCTGTCTTTTCTTACTGCAGGTTATATTCATGACCTGGACCCGGAGCTATGGGCACACACATCTGGAATGGCATCTGTAGGCTTTCTACCACTTGGCTATTGTTTTTAAATAGATATCGATTTTTTAAATTATATATATTATATAATTGACATGTGATAAACTGCTCAGATTTAAAGTGTGCCCTTTGACCAGTTTTATCATATGTGTATACTCATGAAACCATCATCACAATCAAGATCGTGAACATATCCATCTCTCCCTAAAGTTTTCTCATTTCCTTTGTAATTCCTTCCCTCCTGCCCCCCCCCCATGTCCATTCCCTAGCAACCACTGATCTATAGATTTAGTTTGCATCTTCTAAAGTTTTATATAAATGAAATCATACAGTATGTACTCTTTTTTTGTTCTGACTTCCTTTACTCTGGTTGTCCACTTTTAACGGATACTGTTTTAATGAAAGATATATCAGCTCAGAGATTTCTGCCAAAGGCTCATGCTTACTTGCCTGTACAACAATTCTCATTAGGCTATATGATTCTACCACGAGATGCCAAGTCTGCCTTCTGGCAGAAATAAGAATAATTCGCACTCTTAATTTTTTGCCAAAATACATAAGCTTGAACATTACCACTCTTCCCTACCCCTACCAATTCTTAACAAAATCTCAAGGGAAACAAAGTGCACAAAGGATTTCTTGGAGAAAACACAGTCCCTCCAGCTCTGTGGATGTTGCAATTACAGACATTCATAGCACTGTGAATTCGGACTGTTTGGTGTAAGCCTTTATACAGTCTCTTACAATGAATTGTGCTTTGGTACTATGCTCTCAGCTTGCAGGGACTTAGTAAAAATTGGATGTCTTCTGAAGAGTTTATGGATGAAATGGTATGATGTCTAGAATATGTTTGAAATGATTGCCAGGAAAAAAAAGTGGTAAGGGTGGATTGAGTATGAACAACTTTCATCAGTTGTTAAAATTTTGTGATAGCTACAGCAAGATTCATTATGCTCTTCTCACAACATTTGTGTATTTGAAATTATCATCATACGCAGTTTTTTAAACAGATGCAAGAAATTCACCATTGTCTTTATTATAGAGATATTGTTTAAGATTTCATTCATTTATTACTTTTCAAACCAGTATGCTTTCAATGATAAATTTAAAATAATTTTAAAACAAATAAAACGGTATTTATTTTAGTCCTGCTTAGTACAGAGTAAGCACTTAGCAAGCAACCATTTTTTATTGTATAATGATTCCATCAGAATTCATTTGTGGGTATTAGTAGCCACTTGGACCTTGGAGGTTTCCTTTGATATTGGACAAAGAACAAAGAAAAAACGTCTTCCTTCTGAAATGTTAGTTGTAAGAGGTTTGCTGGGAGCATACTGAACATAGGAAGAGTTTCTGAAATAATGTTGTTATTTTTCTCTCTCTTCAGATGTGTAATATGCTGACACAGTAGCAAGGTTTGAGGGAGGCACATCCACACATAAGCATGAAAATTCATCATCACTCTTATTAATTGCAAAAGGATCTGAAAAAACTTTTAAGAATTTTAGAATCTCAATCCAAAAGGTAAAAACCTTAATATGAAGTATCAAAGGAATAATATATCATGATCAACCAGGAGTACAAAGATAGCTTAATATTTTAAAACATATTCAAATATATTTGATCGATAGGTCAAAAGAGATAAACTGTATGATCATCTTGATTATTGACATTTGATAAAATTGAACAATCATTTATATACATATAAATTCTTAGAACCTAGGAATAGAAATATACTTTTTTTATCATGCTAAAGAATGTCTCTTTCAACTCAACAAGTAACATAATACTGAAGTATTCTTATGATATCAAGAATTAAGTAAATTTCTTACTATAACCATTATCACTAAATATTCTTTACATTTTCTAGGCAGTTATATGCAATACAATAAAATAATACAAAAATAAAGAGCCAAACTATATATTGAAAATTAATTAGATATCCCAGTAGTATTCATTTTTGAAGATTTCATTTTCCTAGAAAATCAAAGAATACAAAGAAAAACTATTAAGTTCAGAAATGTGGGCAATTGTAAAATAATACATAAAAAGCAATATATTTTCTGTTTATCAACAATAGCCTATTAGAAAATATAATTTTTAACCGAGCTCAGTGGCTCAACCTGTAATCCCGCGCTTTGGGAGGCTGAGGTGAATGGATTGTCTGAGCCCGCGGGTTCATGACCCACCTGGGCAACTTGGCGAGACCTCATCTCTACAATAAATCAAAAAATTAGCCGGGCGTGGTAGTGCACGCCTGTAGTTCTAGCTACTTGAAAGGCTGAGCCAGAAGGATCTCCGGAGCCCAGCAGGTTGAGGCTGCGGTGGCCGGGAGCGTGCCACTGCACTCCAGTCTGGGCAACAGAGTGAGACTCCAACTCAAAAAAAAAGAAAATATAATTTTTTAAAAATCCCATTCACAATATCAATATATAAAATACTTAGAAACACACGTCAAAGAAATATTCACATCCATGAACCTTACAAATGTTTTTGAAGGGTCATAAATATTAATACAAATATCCCAAGTTCTTGAAAGTAAATCCTTAATATTGTAAATACATCAACTTTCCACAAGTTATCTATGAATTTAAAGTAATTCTAATAAGACTAGAATTTTTAGCATAAATTTTCAAGAGATTTTTTTGAAATAAATATAATGAAGGGGTATGAAACCTATTAGATGTTAACATTTATTTGAAAGTCCCAATAATTAAAATCAAATGTTGCTGGTGCAGGAAGAGCTGTATAAATGAAACAGAATACAAAGCCCCAAACAGGCCTAGTGTATATAAGAATTTGGTAGAGGTACATAGTAAAAACTGCATTTCAAGACAGGGGGAAAAGAACGCTTTATCACATAAATGGTATTGTCTCAATTGACTAACCATTTGAAAAACTATAGTGATAAGAATTATCTACCTATACTCAAAAGTCCATTTCATATGTATATAAATGTGAAAAGATTTAAATGTGGAAAATGAAAAAAATGGAAATAGGATTAGGGAGGAAGCCAACTTTACTACATGCTTCCTGGCTTGATCTTTGATCTCGTCCCATCCCTAAGAGATAGCAATCGTAAATTGACAGTTCTTTCATGTTTGTATTTTGACATATTCTTCAACTTTTCTCATCTACTTGAATGCCAATTCAAGCTTTATTGCATCCATTTTTCAATTCTTGCAATAACTAGAAGCTTGGATCCTATGCTTCCATAGTAAGAAGAGACTACTTGACTGATTTCTTTCACAATCTATCTACTAAATACTTGAGTGTAAATTCCTTAAAGCTCTTATGATAGACTTCTCAAGACATGTCAACATTTCTCATCTCTCTTCTATTGTATTATATTATGTTATTGCATGCCTGTTTTATAGTAAATAATTTGACTTGGGTGCTGGCTCACACCTCTTATCCCAGTACTTCTGGAAGCTGAGGAAGGAGGATTGCTTGAGGCCAGGAGTTCAAGACCAGCCTGGGCAACATAGCAAGACCCCCCCCCAACTCTACCAAAATAATAAAAAAATTAGTGGGAATGGTAGTACATGCCTGTAGTACTATCTACTTAGGAGACTGAAGTAGGAGGATCGCTCAAGCCCAAGACCTCAAGGCTGCAGCAAGCTATGATCACACCTCTGCACTCTAGCCTGAATGACAGAGTGAGACCCTGACTAAAAAAGAAAAAAAAAAAGAATTTGACTGCTCTTTTTCCCTGGTTCCTAGGAGGGAGACTAAATCTGTGGAATTTCCTGACTAATAGGAGTGTCTTAGTTATTCATGAACTCCTTGGGTCATATTAGGATGTGAGGGCTTGGTCATCAGAAAAATCAATCATATGATTAAAGGATTGGGCTTAGAACAAGCCCAGCCTCCAGGGAGGGTAAAAGGACTAGAGATTGAGTTCAATCAGGTGGCAAATTAGTCAATCAATTGTTCCTACATAATAAAAGCTATGGACACCAAGGTTTGGTGGAGCTTCCTAGTCAGTGAATACATTCATGTGCCAGGACCTCCCAGACGTCTCCCTATGTGTGTCTTCATTTGGCTGGTCCTCCTGATTTGTATTCTTTAAAAACAAAAAACAAAAAACACCTATAATCGTAAGCATAACATTCTTCTAAGGTCTGTGAGTTGTTCTAGCAAATTTTCAATTCTGAGGTTTGAAAGCCCTCCAGATTTGTAGCCAGAGGAATGAGTAGCCTGGGGACCCCAACATTTATGGCTGGCACCTAAAGTGGGGCAGTCTTGTTGGGACTGTCGCCTTAAACCTGTAGATTCTGATGCTAACTCCAGGTGGTTAGTGTCAGAATTGTCCTGCAGTATTCCAGTCCCTTACCCACCTGCACTCATGCATTTTTTTGTGGGGGCTTTGCTGCATTGTCTCCATTTGCGTGATTTTGCTACAGCCCCCTTGGTGGTTTATGCCAGCTGCACAAAAAACCAATATACTAAGACAGCAGTTGTTAGAGCAGAGAAAGGGTATAATAATCACAGAGCAGCCAAGCAGGAAGATGGGAGATGTTTCTCAAAATCCACCTCCCTGGGAACTCAGAAGCTAGGGTTTTTAAGAATAATTCTGGGCAATCCCTTTGCGTCTCCTCCCACTGTGGGAGCTTTTCTGACCTCTCAATAAATCCTGCTTTCTTAAAAAAAGAAAAGAAAAAGAATAATTTGATAATTTGGCAGGCAGAAGGCTAGGGAATTGGGACTGCTGATTGGTTGGAGATTAAATCATAGAGGTGTTGAAACCATCTTTGACCCTGCTGAATCCATTTCTGGGTGGGGGTAGCAAAATCAGTTGAGTCAGTTCCTTGTATGGGTCATGGGTTTGGGTGGGGTCCATTAGTCCACTAGAATACAAAGTCTGAAAAATATCTCAAAGACTAGTCTTAGTTTATGTTATTTATAGGAACCAATGGGGAGATTACAAACCTTGTGAACAATGACTGGTTATCATGAAACTATGAAAAATATGTGAGCAGAGGAATCCCCAGTGATCAAAGCTGCTCACACCTTTAGGCTGATCAAACTTCTGGATGCCATCAAGGAGGTCTGCATGACTTAAGGCTCATCATCCTTCAAAAGAAAATAAATTAACTCCTCTTGCAGTCAGTCCTGGGGGTTAGGAACAAACATCTTATGGTTTAGCTATGTCTTTATCTTAACAAAATTCAAGTTCCTGTTATAAAACTAACCTTGTGTGTCCTTGTATTAATTTTACAAAGACAATTTCAATTTCATAACGATTGGAAATGGGAAAGGCAGATATACCTACAAAGACAAGTTTCAATGCCTTTTAATACATGTTCTTACATTTTTACAATGTCTTACTTATTAATTCTTTATTCTGGCTTTTATCTTTCTGGTTTTCCTAAATTTGATTTTGGCAAATGCTAACAATATTGATGTAAGTTTAACCTGTATGCTTTTAGGTTACTTTCTCCTACCTCCAGAACTTTCTCAGTTGTGTGTATGTAGGTACCCACCTCTGGTTGTGTGACATTCATTAACCTGATTTTCCATCAAATAGGTTTGTCATATTGATGCTTCTTTTATTGTCAACATAGCAATGAATGGATTCTGCAGAACAACCGAGTGAGGGACTTTTGTCAAATAGTGATTACTGCCACAAAATCAAATATACATTGCTTACATTCTCTGAATTGGAGAGGATATTCTACTTTCTTACTTTTATTTTGTATTGAGAAAAGCAGCTGCTAACCTAGGCTGTATGGAACTGAGCTATAAAGGCCTAGCACTACCCATTCCACCAACAGCCTGAGAACTCTCGTATCTTTAGAACCGTCTTTTCCACTCACTGTAGTAGTTCTCAGAGATGGTCACAGCCTGAGAGAGTTTCTTTCTCAATATGGCCTCCTTTCTGGTCTCACAGATTTCTTTTAGCTGATATTTCCGATGGCTTTATTGCTGCTTCTTACATCAAACAGACCATGTTAATGGAGTTATTTGCCACTCACCAGTCAGGGCAGTGCAATAATGCCTTTATCAACCACATTTTCAATTTTATTTTAGCTTATTTGGTTACAAAGCAACCACTAACTCTAGCCCTTGGAGGGGAGTTTAACTATCTCACGTAATTTTATGGGTACTTTCCTGGAAGAGCCATTTCTGATACACATCTTCTTAAAGACCCTTTCCTATCCACCTGCACAATGGGGAAAAAGGGAAGAATCTATTTATGTCCTACAAGATCACTCCAAGGGAATTCTTCTGATGGAAATCTACTGAGAGATGCCTGCCACCAAGGATGGTAGAGGGTGGGTGGCTGGCATTGTCACTGGTCTGAGGCTCCAGCAGTACCTCCATCCTCCCTGAATTTCTTCTATTTGCTTGTGGTTCCTTGTCTCTTCAGCCATCCTACTTCCTCCCAGACCCACTAACACATCCCAGAGATATTGAAAATCAGACCAAAATTAAAACATTGTCCCTAACCTAACATACATTTCAAAATTGGCTAGGCACAGTGGTTCATACCTATAATCCCAGCACTTTGGGAGGGCAAGACAGGAGGAATGCCCAGGAGTTTGAGATCAGCCTAGGCAACATAGGGAGACCTCATCTCTATTTTTAAAAAAAAGGCTGGGCACGGTGGCTCAGCCTGTAATCCCAGCACTTTGGGAGGCCAAGGCAAGAGGATTACCTGAAGCCAGGGGTTCGAGACCAGCCTGGGCAACGTGGTGAGACCTTGTCTCTACAATAAATAACAAAAACTAGCTGGGCGTGGTGGCATGTGTCTATAGTTCCAGCTACTTGGAAGGCTGTCACAGAAGGATCACCCGAGCCCTGCAGGTCAAGGCTGCAGTGGTCGTGAGCATGCCACTGCATTCCTGCATTTCAGCTTGGGCGACAGAGTGAGACTCCAACTCAAATAAATAAATAAATAAATAATAAGCCATTGCTTTACTAGACTGTGGTGTGACCATGTGCTCTTTGAGCTATGGCTGTCACCATGTTTCCTAAGCTTTGGTCCCCGCCACTCCCTTGGGGAGGTGAATCTCCTCTCTATTCCTCTCATTTACTTTCTAAATTAACTATATTTTCTAATCTAAAAAAAGTTTAAAAAATATATAAAAAAAATAAGCCAGTCGTGGTAGCACACATCTATAGTCCTAGCTGCTCAGGAGGCTGGGGTGGAAATATTGCCTGCGCCCAGGAATTTGAGGCTGCAGTGGAAATATTGCCTGCGCCCAGGAATTTGAGGCTGCAGTGGAAATATTGCCTGCGCCCAGGAATTTGAGGCTGCAGTGAGCCGTGTTCATGTCACTGCACTCCAACCTGGATGACAGCCTGAGACCCTGACTCAAAAAAAAAAGAAACAATTTTTTTCAAAATAATCACTAATTCTGAGGCAACAAAAATTGTACCTAAGTAGGATCCCCTAGATCTGATGTGTCAGCAAGAAAAGCTAACCCAAGCTTTCTTGCCTGAGTTCTTTACTCTGATGGGGTTTCACACCTGGTTTTTTCTCCCTGTGATGGTTAATTTTATGTGTCAACTTAATTGGGCTAAGGGATGCCCAGATAGCTGATAAAACATTATTTCTGTGAGGATGTTGCTGGAAGAGAATAACATTTGAACCAGTACTGAATAAAGATGATCTGCCCTCCCCAATATGGCCGGGCATCATCCAGTCCACTGAGGGCCTCAAAAGAACAGTAAGGAAGGGTGAATTTCCTCCCTGCCTGAGCTGGAACATTCATCTCCTCTTGTCTGGTTGGTGCTAACTGTTCTCAGACCTTTGGACTCAGACTGAATTACACCATCAACTTTCCTGGTTTTCCAATTTGCAAATAGCAGATTGTGAAACTTCTTAGCCTTCATAATTGCATGTCAGTTTTTGTTTGTTTGTTTGTTTGTTTTGAGTTGGAGTCTCACTCTGCCACCCAGACTGGAGTGCAGTGGCACACTCCCGGCCACCGCAGCCTCGACCAGATGGGCTCCGGCGATCCTTCCGCCTCAGTCTTCCAAGTAGCCGGAACTACAGGCGCGCGCTACCACGCCCAGCTACTTTTTTGATTTATTGTAGAGATGAGGTCTCGCCAAGTTGCCCAGGCGGGTCTCGAACCCGCGGGCTCAGGCAATCCACTCACCTCAGCCTCCTAAAGAACGGGATTACAGGCTGAGCCACCAAACCCAGCTACTTAAGTCAGTTTTTAATATGTATATATCTATTTCCTGTTGCTTGGGTTGGTTTGTTTGTTTGTTTGTTTGCTTTTTGTGGGTTTTTTTGAGTCAAAGTCTCACTCTGTTGCCCAGGCTAGAGTGCAGTGGCACGCTCACAGCCACCGCAGCCTCGACTTGCTGGGTTCAAGTGATACTTCACCTCAGCCTTCCAAGTATCCGAAACCACAGGCATGCACCACCATGCCCAGCTAATTTTTTGATTTATTGCCGAGATGAGGTCTTGCGGTGTTGCTCAGGCTGGTCTCGGACTTCTGAGCTGAGGCAATCCTCTTGCCTCAGCCTCCCAAAGTGCTAGGATTACAAGCATGAGCCACCGCGCCCAGCGGTTGGTTTTTGGGTTGTTTTTTTTTTTTTCTCTGTTGCCCAAGCTGGAGTGCAGTGGCACACTCATGGCCACCACAGCCTCAACCTGCCAGGCTCAGGTGATCCTTCCACTTCAGCCTTTCAAGTAGCTGGAACCACAGGCATGCACCACCATGCCTGGCTAATTTTTTGATTAATTGTAGAGACGAGGTCTCACTGTGCTGCTCAGGCTGGTCTCAAACCCCTGAGCCCAGGCAATCCTCTCACCTCTGCTTCCCAAAGTGCTAGGATTACAGGGGTGAGTCACCATGCTCGGTGGTTGGTTCTTTTTCTATGGAGAACCCTGACTAAAACACTCCTGAACCAGATCATGTTGTCTTAATACCCACCATACCTCCCTCTCACTCAGTCTTCCTGCCATTTATCAGAAATCCCTGTCACTCTGGAGGAAAAGAATAATTCAGATTTGTTCACCTGTAATAAAAGACTCCTTTTTCCATTTGTCATATCTCATCTTCAAAGTAAAAACAAGCCCCCATTCTCCGCCCGCTACTGCCCTCCTCCCCCTCCTCCTCCTCTTCCTCCCCACAACCCCAGCAGCTTCATACCCACCCCAGAAACACTTAATGCTGTGGCACATCAGGATCCTGCCTTGTATTTTATTTTATTTTATTTTTTAAAGCAGGATTTACTGAGAGGACAGAAAAGCTCCCCCAATGGGAGGGGACCTGAAGGGTTTGACTCTGCTTTGTATTTTAAAGTTAGTTTAGGCCAAACTTGGTTCTCAGCCTGTAATCCAGCACTATGGGAGGCCGAGGCAAGTGGATTGCTTGAGCCCACAGGTTCAAGACCAGCCTGGGCAACTTGGTGAGACCTTGTCTCTACAATAAACCAAAAATTAGCCAGATGTGGTAGCGCGCACCTATAGTTCTGGCTACTTGGAAGGCTGAGGTAGAAGGACTGCAGGAACCCAGCAGGTTGATGCTGGGGTGGCTGTGAGCGTGCCACTGCACTCCAGCCTGGGTGACAGAGTGAGACTCCAACTCAAAATACATAAATAAATAAAATTAGTTTATTAGAGTTTCTTTTTTTAAATGTCATATACATGAAATAACTCTTTTCTACAGTGAGGAAATCATTAAATATCTTCTTTTGGGGGGAGGTCATAGTCTCACTCTGTTACCCAGGCTGGAGTGCAATGGCACGGATCACAGTTCACCACAGCCCTGACCTCTTGGGCTCAGGCGATCCTCCTGCCTCAGCCTCCCAAGTAACTGGGACTATAGGCACACATCACCATGCTTGGCTAATTTTTTTTTTTTTTTTTGAGTTGGAGTCTCACTCTGTCGCCCAGGATGGAGGGCAGTGGCATGCTCCCGGCCACTGCAGCCTCGACCTGCTGGGCTCCGGCTATCCTCCCACCTCAGCTTTCCAAGTAACTGGAACTACAGGCACGCGCTACCACGTTCGGCTAATTTTTTATTTATTGTAGAGATGAGGTCTTGCCAAGTTGCCCAGGCGGGTCTCGAACCCGCGGGCTCAGACAATCCACTCACCTCGGTCTCCCAAAGTGCTGGATTACAGACTGAGCCACCGAGCCCGGTCTTTTAGTTTTTTTATTTTACAGAGATGAGGTCTTGCTACATTGCCTAGACTGCTCTTGAACTCCTGGAGTCAAGTAATCCTCCTACCTTAGCCTCCCGAAGTGCTCGGATTACAGGCATGAGTCACTGGATCCAGTCCCAAGTACAGTCTTATATAATGGGTTGAACTAGATTAGCATGCTCATAGCTAGTGGGTAAAAACAGTCATTAATCTTCTATGAAAAACAGGATTTAAAACTTTAAATGGGCAAACATCTTTTTTATTAAAAAAATGTTTCTTATGCCTAACATTCATGGTCTCAAGTAACAAGCTGACAGTTTGATCAACAACTGGGGTTGATCACAAAATTGAGGTGTTTATAAGAAGCTCTTGCCAGAAGGAATTTGAGGGGCTGAGGTTTGAAGGCTGGGCCAAGTCACTCCACCCCACAACCCAGACACTGGTGACAGGGAGCATAGAAGATGAAAGGTGGAAGAAGAAGCTGAGGCTGGAGTGCATTGAGCTCAAGGATGTTGTTTCTAAATCTCTCCACTGAAGGATAAGGAGGAAAGTAATATCCCCACCAAAGCTGAGTGGGAAAGCATCTCCGGAGGTCTCCAGACAGACCTCTGAATTCTGCCCAGGGTCCCACGCCACAGCATGCCTTTGGCACCACTTCCTCCCATTTGCTGAGTCTTCTGGGAAGCAGTCACTGAAAATGTGAAGGCATGTTAGTGCCTCAGGGATTCTAAAACCAGCAGCTACACCCTCCCCAACCGTCTTATCGCTCCTTTCAGGGATGGAGCCTGCCCAGAGCCTGGTTGTACAGCTCCAAGGAACATTCATTCTCCTCTCTTCCCAGCACCCCCAAATTCTCTGCATTCCAGGGAGGGAGTTAGCTCAGTCTCCAGCTGCCCCAGGAGTGAGCAGCATTCCACAGAGTCCAAACATGTAAGAGAGAAGAGGAAGGAGGCTGGAGACTGGTAGAAGAAGGGTCTCACTCCGAAGGACAGCTAGAAAGAGAGCTATAGGAAGGTAACCTGCATCGGCCCAGGCTGAAGATCAAAAAACCAGCTACTTCCAAACAAGAGGCTCAAAGATTCGTCCACGTGTGTCTCACCCCTTCAGTTATTTCTTAGAGTACTTCTCCGCCCTCTCTGTTTCTCTTCTGTTTTCTCTTTTTCTCACTCCAGTTGTCCCACTTCCATCTTCTTTTCATCTCTTTGTCTCCTTCTTCTCTTTGGCGTCTAGCTTTGGCTTTACTAGGCTTTGATAAAAAGGTTTTTTTAGGCCCACCATGTGGGTTTCTGGTTGAAGGCTGAAATTGCCTCTATCTGCCTCCATGGACTCCTAGACATGCTCCCTGAGTCTGTGGGTGAGACCTCAGTAGAAATGTGTGATCTGGGACTAAAGGATCCCTAATTAGTCCATGCTTAGAATCATATTTCAATATAATTGATTTCCTTTCAATCCTATCTTTTCTATTTTATAGAGTTAAAACATTATTCTGAGAAGTTCAGAGGCTTTCACACATTGCCAAAAGTGTCTGTTTTACTCCAGAAGCAGATCTGGAGACAAATATTTGAGGGCAAGGAGGTTATCTGGGAGGAAATCTCAGGCAGCACTGATACACAAGCAAAGACAGGAAAGGGCAGAAGCCAATATGGGGCACATGAATAGGCACCTTGTGGGCAATGGGGCTCAATCCCACTATTGAGTCCTGGCTGAATCCACTAGGAGTCTCAAGAGACACTGCATAGAGCATGCCTCAGAGTCTTCCTGTCATCGGGGAAGCTGGAGTATTTATCCACCAAAACCCATCTTAGTTGAGGGCTGCCCCCAGGGCATTGATCCTTGGACATTTCTAGCCCACTCTCATGACCAGAGTAAGCCCTCAAGCAGATTCTCATGCTTGTAGGAGGGGCTGTCTGAATGGCAACCTCTAGAGGACTTGGTTGGGCACAAGGCCTATAGCACTAAAAGGTTAAGAGCACTTCAGGCAGTAGCAGGACACTGCTGGGGGTGGGATGTGGGGGGGTGGTGGAGTGCATAACATCACCAAGCGTACCTGATCCTAAACCAGGTGAAGAGAGGACCAATGGGAGGCCCAAACTTCAACTGTACATAGACCACTTATGTATCTAATCATAACTTGTACCCCACATCTTTAAAATGGACTGGAGTACAGTGGCCACTCCCGGCCACCACAGCCTCGACCTACTGGGCTCCGGCGACCCTTCCGCCTGAGCCTTCCAAGTAGCCAGAATTACAGGCATGCGGTACCACGCCCGGCTGATTTTTTGATTTATTGTAGAGATGAGGTCTCGCCAAGTTGCCCAGGCGGGTCTCGAACCCGCGGGCTCAGGCAATCCACTCACCTCAGCCTCCCAAAGCACGGGATTACAGGCTGAGCCACCGAGCCCAACTAAAATAAAATTTTTTAAAAAGAACACTTCAAAGCTGTCCCTTCTCAGCCTGGGCAACTTGGTAAGACCTCGTCTCTACAATAATCAAAAAATTAAAACTAAAAAATAAACAAACAAACAAATAAATAAATAAATGGTGGTGGAAAGGGAACAAGGAGGAGTAAGTTATTTTTAGTAAACGTTGAAGCTGGGATTCCACCGGAGACACCGAGAGGGAGACAGAAAACAGAGTGAAGAGGAGTGGGAATAAGGGAACTGAGTGAGTCAATCCTAAGAAGGGGCAGCTTTTTTTTTTTTTTTTTTTTTTAATCAGAGTCTCACTCTGCTGTCGAGGCTGGAGGGCAGTGGCACGCTCCCGGCCACCACAGCATCGACCTGCTGGTCTCCGGTCTCCGGCTATCCGTCCGCCTCACTCAGTCTTCCAAGTAGCCGGAGCTACAGGCGCATGCTACCATACACCTGGCTAATTTTTTTATTTATTGTAGAGATGAGGTCTCGTCAAGTTGTTGGGCTGGTCTCAAACCCTCCGGCTCAGGCAATTCACTTGCCTCAGCCTCCCAAAGTGCTGGAATTAAAGGCCAAGCCACCGAGTCTGGCCCCACCACTGGCCCCACATTGTTTAAAAGACAATCTGAGACTTCCCCACCTTAATCTGACTGTTTCTGGCCTCTGCCCACAGCTCTCCTGGTGCCCAGTTTATGTGTAACAATCCCTATCAGCAGGAGACATCAGTTTTCTGTGAGAGGACTCCTTATGAGAGACCGTGGTGGAATAACTTGTAAACTAAAAATAAAATCCTAAATCCCCCAACTGACTGAATGGACACCCCTCTTGGCCAAGGAGATGCCAGAAAAACCTTATAAGCTGCTTAGTTCCCAGCCATGACAGGATGAGAGTTCAGACACATCTGAGTACACCCCCTCCCTTTTGCAGTTTAGACACAACTGACCAGCATTAATGTTAAAATAGAGACCACAAGACTGATGGAATGAACTCTTTGTGATAAGATATCAAATTATAAATAAGAGTAAAGGCCATACCAAGTAAGGGTTTAGTCGGTCACCCCTACACTTAAAGAATAAACGGGCACAGAGTTTTTCTTTTTCTCTAGCAACTAAACAAGCACTGGCCCTGGGATAAAAAAATATGAAAACAATTTGCAGCTTGTCCACCAGCCATAGCTACAGCTTTGACTGGACAAGAGACTGATTTTAACAACTTTCTCCTGATAAGAAGACCAATGCCATGAACTGGCTCTGGTTGGTTTACAGAGGCTGCCTACTTGAGTGCCTTTGTGTCCTGAGAAGTCCTTTTGACATATAGGGCCTAATTATAATACATCCTAGTACTGTCTCCACCGCAAGATGAACATGGGTCATATGTAACATGCTTGTTTATTCAGTACACATGTCAGGACCATGCTTATGAATATTCATAGCTCCTCATGTAACCTGTTGAATATGTACACTTGGTCAACCCGGTCTTTAACTTTCTGTCTTATATCTTCCTCCCTCAAACAGCCCATCTCTGGGCTCTGCTGGAAGCTGTGTTTCCCAATCTGCAAGATGGCCACATTATAGGCTATAACCCTTTATAAGAAGTAAAGCACTGGACAACCCCCTCAGGTTCCCTCCTGCTCTGGGAGATTTTCTGTCCTCTCAATAAATCCTGCTTTCTCAAAAAAAAAAAAAAAAAAAAAAGAAGTAAAGCACTAAGAATTCTAACATTTATAAAGTATTTATAATTGCTAGATACTGAAGTTGTAAATAGAAATATATATGACAATCATATATTGCTGTTTAGACCATCAAATTGGTAAAAATGAATAAAAAGAAAAAAGAAAGAGAACATGTAAGTTGTAGAAGATACCTATAATTTTATTTTATTTTATTTTTATTATTATTTTTTTTTAGTTGGAGTCTCACTCTGTCGCCCAGACTGGAGTGCAGTGGCCGCTTCCAGCCACCGCAGCCTCCACCTGCTGGGCTCCGGCGATCCTTCCGCCTCAGCCTTCCAAGTAGCTGGAACTACAGGAGCGTGCTACCATGCCCAGTTAATTTTTTGATTTTTTTGTAGAGATGAGATCTCACCAAGTTGCCCAGGCGGGTCTCGAACCCTCAAGCTCAGGCAATCCATTCACCTCAGCCTCCCAAAGCGCAGGATTACAGGCTGAGCCACCGAGCCAGGCTTATACCTATAATTTTAAACCAAGCAAAAAAGTTAGCTCACAGTATGGACAATATTGACCCTTATATATTTCTATAAAAGAAAGACACAGGGTTGATATAAGAGAAAATGTCATTAGTGTTTATGTCTGCATGGTAAAATTAAGAATAACTCATTTATTTTGTGTTTGAATTCAAATTTTCTACAGTGAACTGTATATTTTTAACAAAAAATTGAAGTGATAATAACATGATAGAAATGTACATTTAAAACCCTTAAAGCCAAGAGGAAAAAAAAAACCCTTAAAACCTATCTTTAAAAGCAACAACTCTTTTTACTATGGAAACGTTCCAACATTACACCAAAATCAAATCAATGTACAATAAACCCTTAACTCACAGCCACTCTTTTTTTTTTTGAGTTGGAGTCTCGCTCTGTCACCCAGACTGGAGTGCAGTGGCCGCTTCCGACCACCACAGCCTCCACCTGCTGGGCTCCAGCAATCCTTCCGCCTCAGCCTTCCAAGTAGCCGGAATTACAGGCATGCGCTACCACGTCTGGCTGATTTTTTGATTTATTGTAGAGATGAGGTCTTGCTGCCCAGGTGGGTCTCGAACCCGCGGGCTCAGGCAATCCACTCACTTCAGCCTCCCAAAGGCGCAGGATTACAGGCTGAGCCACTGAGCCTGGCTTCTCACAGCCACTCTTATTTTACTTTATCTTATTTTATTTCAAGTCTGAATACTTCTCAAACTTGAGCCTGCATCAGAAACAACTAGAGGTTTTATTAAAAGGCAGATTTCATGGCCCCACCCTCAGATTTTCTGATTTTATGGGCTGAGATGGGGCCTAAGAATCTGCATTTCTCATAAGTTCCCAAGAGATGTCTATGCTGCTGTCTGGGGACTACACTTTGAGAACTACTGACCGATCCACACCCTCACCCTCTTCTACCTCTTCCTGGATTATGTGTAGGGAATCCTAGGAATCTTTTCATCTAGAAATATTTCTTTTTCTTTTTTTTTGAGTGGGAGTCTCGCTCTGTCGTCCAGGTTGGAGTGCAATGGCACACTACTCATGGCCGCTGTGGCCTCGACCTTCTGGACTCAGGCGGTCCTTCTGCCTCAGCCTTCCAGATGGTTGGAGCTGTGGGCACAGGCCATCACGCCCGACTACTTTTTTGATTTGTTGTGGAGATGAGATCTCGCCAGGTTGCCAGGGCTGGGCTCCGGCAGTCCTCTCGCCTCAGCCTCCCAAAGTGCTGGGATTGTAGGTGTGAGCCACTACACCCAGCCGAAATATTTCAATATGTATCTCTAGGGAATAAATATAACCACCATACTTTATTATATAAAGACAACCAATAATTCCTTAAAATAATCATTCGGTGTTTTATTTATTTATTTAGGGGGTTGTGGGGTGCAGCTTGGGATTAGGTATACAAGTGGACATCCTATAGGTAAAGTTTGGGCCTCTCTTTGGTCCCCACTTGCCTGGTTTGAGATCAGTTACCCTTGTGGATGCTGTGTCCCTACCCCCAATCTGGCAGTGTCCCACTACTGCCAATCTCTTTATTGTAGTTCTTTTTTATGGCTGCGTAATCTTTTTTTTTTTTACAGTCAGCTTTTTGAATCAGGATTCACTCTAGGTTTCATACCTTGCATTTGCATTTGGTTGATATGCCTCTCAAATTTCTTTTAATCTATTAAAATCTGTCTGAAAAATCAAGAATGAACATGATATGGTCCTTGCCTCCATTTCAGAGGTGAGTGCTTGTCCCATGTCATTCAGGTGAGACTGCGACATCATTTAATCCTGTTCCATTGTGAATTCACAGCTCCAGGAAACATGTTTAGGTTGGGCCCTTCCAGTGACCTTGTCGACTGTACAGCCCAGGCAAAAGGTTCCTGAGCTCTGATTGCTGAGGCCTTGGTTTCTGCCTTCCAAAGCTTGCTTGCTCACCTCCCTTTGAGTATGTGAGCTTCCTTGGTGTCCTTCTGGTGAATCTCCCCACAGCCCTCATCCTCACTTTGTACTTATTGCTAGCCTTGGTTTTTGTTTGCCTGCAACCAAAATAATCTAAATTAAATCTGAAATTTGTACCTAGAAGAAGGATTTTGCAAGCAACACACCTTAGAACATGGAATTGACTGAGTTATAGTGAATGGAAGAGTCCCCATTTTGCTATAAGAAATAAACAAAGCTCTCCTTTCCAAATTTATAAATATGTTGTTTTTAGCCGGGCACAGTGGCTCACGCCTATAATCCCAGCACTTCGGGAGGCCGAAGTGAGAGGTTTACCTGAGTCCACAGGTTTGAGACCAGCCTGGGCAACTTGGTGAGACCTCATCTCTACAGTAAATCAAAAAATTAGCCGGATGTGGTGGCACACACCTGTAGTTCCAGCTACTTGGAAGAGTAAGGGGAAGGATTGCCTGAGCCCAGCAGGCTGAGGCTGCGGTGGCCGTGAGCGTGCCACTGCACTCCAGCCTGGGCGACAGAGTGAGACTCCAACTCAAAAAAAAAAGTTGTTTTTAAGGGAACACATGATTGTGAAACTGACTTGTGTTTGATACAGAGACCCTCTAATGTCTGTCCATATTGTCACAGCCCCTACAGAAGGTCATGGCCAGGGCACAAGCTCTCCTGTACATTCCTGAACAATATTCCTGGGAATTAATAAAAGGTATGTAAGCCAGGCTCTGTGGTTTAGCCTGTAACCCCGCGCATTTGGGAGGCTGAGGTGAGTGGATTGTCTGAGACTGCGGGTTCAAGACCCGCCTGGCCAACTTGACGAGACCTCATCTCTACAATAAATCAAAATGAGCCAGGCATGGTAGTGCGCGCCTGTAGTTCCAGCTACTTGGAAGGCTGTGGCGGAAGGATCGCCGGACCCCAGCAGGTCAAGTCTGTGGTGGCCAGGAGCGGCCACTGCACTCCAGTCTGGGTGACAGAGTGAGATTCCAACTCAAAAAAATAAAAAATAACAAATAAAAATAAAAGGTGTGCTTCCTTTATCTCCTATGCACTCCTAGTGAGTAGCTTCAGGGGATCGTTGACTTTCTTGTAGTCTATGACCCATCAACTGAAAGATGCAAATCTCCTCTTACTCCCTTTTTCTGAGTGATTATAAGTTTGAATAATATAATATCAATGTAATTGTAAGTCTTGTGAATTATTTAACTTTTGTACCAATGTAATTGTAAGCTTTGTGATTTGTATAAACTTTTGTGTTTACTTTAGGCAAGCTTGATTACAGCTTCTGCTGAACCCTACTGATAAAAGCTATGAGATACTTCTGATACCTGGCACCAGGAAGTCTGGACAGAAAAATGTCACTATTGATAAATGTGGCTAAAACTCAAGTTCTATACAATGCTCTGCTGGTCACATGGCTAATGTATAGGTACAACTCTGGACTATAAAAGTCAACTGTGAAAGCCTAGAGGGTGAGCAGAACCATTTTGAAAGACCTCAAGTCTGGCTCTGCTCCCTGGATTTGAACTGAGAAATAAACTTCTTTCTACTAGTTCCCTGCCACTTTGATTTATTGGTATCATTACTCGGGTCATAACATGTTTTGTTTTCCCTGCTTTTTCCTCACCTAACCACCCTTCCCCCCCCCTCCCGGCTCACCACCCCCCATTTCCAAGCCAAGAGAAAGGACTTTGTACTCCCTCAGACCTGAGGACTCCTGAACTCACAAGTACCTGGCAGACACTTTTCAGGCTTTTGTTTGCTGGAAACTGGAGCTGCTTGAGAGGATTAAGGGTGTGGTGGGGGAGTGTCTAGAGGAGCCCAGTGCCTTCGGGGCAGCTAAGGAGAAAGACACCTTGGAACAGAAAGCAGCCAAGGTAGTTGGATTCCTCAGGGACTGAGACCTTCCCCAATTCCACTCATGGTGGGCTGGCAAGGCCTCAGAGGAAACCAGCTGCCCCAAGGCACCTCAGGAAGCTGTACCCTGGCAGCTGGACTCCAGAGTCCACAAATACCCCTGTACCCAAACCTGTGGCAAGCAGAAGAGCCCTTGCCTTCAGGAGACCTCAGGACCTTGACAATGAAAACATCATGGACCCCAAAGAGACTAGAGTGGTCATCCTGAAGTCATTGTTGGATCTTAAGGTCACCCTGAGGATGGAAAGAAGCACTAGGATGATGGGACAAAGACAGGAGCCTGGGTCCATGATGCCAGGGAGCCCCTACATCTTCCCTGGACTCTCTGTCTCATACCTCATAGACAAAGCCTTTTCATGAAGGTCTCAGTTTAACAGCATGATTGGTGGGCTAGAATATGTAGACAGTTTCTTCCATTTGCTACTTGTTTATACATACTCTACAAAACCATCCATAAGAAAGAGTTGAACAGGTCTTGTGAGGAACTAGAGGAGGGGGCGAAACAAGATATGAAGCAGCCTTTCTACTGCCCCTGCCATGCCTAGAAGTGTCCCAGCATAACATGGGGTCATTTGTACCCCAAGCAGCACAACAGGCAGCCTGCAGGGGGTGAGGGGACTGTCAAAGACATGGCTGTGCTGGAGGCTTTTTCTTTTCTTTTGAATATTTCACCTTCTGTTCAGGAAGGCTTGGGGACAAAATAATTTTTTAAATTTTTATTAGTCTTATTAAATATTCATAATTCCAAAGAATATTTGTAAAACACACAGAAACGAAGGTTAATGATACAAATAAAGAATGACAAAGTAACCTTTTAAATTTGAGGCCTATTCCGTCTAAAACAATTCAAGCCACCTGTAACTATTGGGTTTATTGCAGTAACCAATACTGGACTACAGTTACTTCATCTACCAACCCTGGAAGAAATATTTTATAACCATGATGATAAGGAAGGAAATATAAAAATGGCTAGCTTGTATGCTGAAAACTGAAAACTAATCAAGGTATCTGACATGAAAGAAAAGACCGAGGATGTTCTGAAGGAAATGCAGGAAGGAGAATTAGCCTGAGTGCATAGATCTTTCATTGGTTGGCAAGAATCCAAAAGTTTGACACTGAAAACAGTGAATGAATGAGGCTGAGGGTAAACAGATTGGTCTATACATTGCTGGTATTAGGGCAAACGGTACAATCCTGTGGAGTAGAACTACAGTATCTACCATGAACCTTTTGACTTAGAAACCCTTTTCTGGGAAGCCATCCTATACATTCACTCACACAAAGGTAAATTTACTTAGGTATAAGGTTGTTCATTGTGGCCTTATTTATACAACTGATCAGAAACAGCCCAAGGGCTCAGGAATAGGAAACTAGTGGGACACACAATTCATATTCTAACACCAATGAAATGTACAGCTGTAAAAAAGAAAGACATGAGGATAAAAACCTTATGTGCTGATATGGAAGGATATCCAGAATACTTTGTTTAAAAAAAATTTTTTTTTTTTGAGTTGGAGTCTCACTCTGTCGCCCAGGTTGGAGTACTGTGACACATTCACAGCCACCCCAGCGTCAACCTGCTGGGCTCCAGAGATACTTCCACCTCAGTCTTCCAAGTAGCCAGAACTACAGGCATGCGCTACCACGCCTGGCTGATTTTTTATTTATTGTAGAGACAAAGTCTTGCCAAGTTGCCCAGGTGGGTCTTGAAGCCGCGGGCTCAGGCAATCCACTCGCTTCGGCCTCCCAAAATGCTGGGATTACAGCCTGAGTCACCAAGCCTGGCCTAGTTAAAATTTTTAAAAGGAGCAGAATGTATATAATAAGCCTTTTGAGTAATAAAAGAAGTAAAAATATTTTATTTATTTTGCATAAAGAAACATTGAACTATTATAGTTTTTTAAAAGGTTACTTACAGGGACAAAGTGAGAAAACAGAAAAGGTGGGGATGAGGTAGGAGTGATATTTCTCATGTACCTTCTGATGTCATTTTCATTTTGAACTTTAAAATATTGATGTAAAAGTTTAGAATTGTTAAAAATCCTTATCTGGATGATTTATTATTAAAATCAAAGAAATACAGAGAACAGCTATTTAGTAAGCAAGAAATAAGGACATGGATCAAAAATAGTTATGTTTATTTTCTGAACAAGTCCTTCCTCTGTTCCCATACCCTATTTTTCATAAAAACAAAATTTCCAAACCTGGAGACATTTCAAGATAATCTTGCCAAGGAAAATGCTGAGAATTTGATGGACACAAGAGCCCACAATGCAAAAAATAAAAAGCCATAAAGTGTTACAGAGGACTTGAGAAGCATGTTATCTGTCATTTCAGGTTATGAAATGTACATGAAATGTCATATTCCTTATTTTTTCTCAATCAAATGTAATCTGCTATGTGCCCTAACCTGTCAGACTGGGAGAAAATTCAACTTAGTCATTACTGGGGCTCTCTGCTTCCTCCAAGATGTTACAAAATATCAGGGGCTTGTGCAGTGTCAGAAAAACTGAAAGCAAGGCTAGGTCCTTAGTATCCAGGGCAGCTGTCTTAGCTCCAGAATAACAAATAACAAAATACCAGAGACTAGGTGACTTAAATGACAAATATTTATTTCTCACAGTTCTGGAGACTGGAAAGTCCAAGATCAAGGTGCCAGCAGATTCAGTGTCTAGGTGAGGATTCTCTTCTTGGTTTGCAGACTGATGCCTTCTCAGTACCTATGAAAGGGAGCAAGAACTCAGATCTCGTCCTCTTCTTACAAAGGCACTAATCCCACATGAGGGCTCCATCTGCATGACCTCAGCTACACCTAATTACCTCCCAAAGGCCCCATCTCTAAATACCATCACACTAGAGATTATGGGTTCAATATATGAATCTGGGGGGGGACACAAACATTCAGTCCATAGAAGGAGCCATTGTTTTTGCTGCTCCCTCTACTTTCAGAGGCTATGGTCAAGTCCTGGAGTGGTGTCCCCTGAGTCAGGCCCAGCATTTCCCTTCACGTCAGAGAATCTCCCTGGGTTATCCTAGCTTATGTGCTCGTAGCTGGTAGAAACCATGCCCAGCTTATCCAGGTATTCCCAGCAATCCTTCAGCCTGGGTGTGCTCTGGACAGAATGTGGGGACCTGGGTCTCCACCACTGGTGGGAGAACCACCATATTTCTAAATCCTGGAGAATCTCAATCTCTGCTCAACACACACCCACAGCCCACTCCTTCCTCTCTTAGCCTAGGTATTTGCACGTAACTCTAAATCCCAACACCACTCACCTTCTCCATACTCAAGAAAGAAGCTCAGAATTGGGAACAAAAAGTCTAGTAACTGTTAGGGTGTGGAAGGTGAGGGTGGATGGATGGATGGGGAGGCACAGCACTGCCAGAGGTGGCATGCCAGAGGTGCGCGCTGGCAACCAGGGATCTGAGTAATGCAACGATCTGCAACACACAAAGAGGTGAAAGAAGAAAAGATTTATTTAAGAAAGAGATCACTTCCCACAGACAGGAAGAGGGTCTACACTCTAGATGAATGTGGCACCATAGCTCCCCCGAGCCCTGGCTTAAATCCTTTCCCCTGGAGAAGTTGCAATCAGGCAGACGTGACTGCTGTGACTTCCTTGTTGACCATTTGTGGATGTCTTGGAGACCCTGAGGGGGGGTCTTGGTCACCAGGCACTGAGTATACAATGGGTCAATACAGATCATGCTTGAGAAATTTGAGTTTGTAAAAAGACAAATTAGAATAGGCCAGTACCGGTCATGCTTAAGGAGTCTGTGCTTCTGAAAAGGCAAAGTCGGCAGAGTTAATCTTTACCTAGAGCATGTATTTCTCCCAGACATAGCCTCCACTTTCTCATCTTCGTGTTAGGGTTTAGGAACAAAATAAAAAATGGATTTCTCCAGGACATAGCTTCTACTTTCTCATCATTGTGTCAGGGTTTAAGAACAAGATTAAAAAATGGCTTCCCACTCTTGGTCCATCCTTTCAGTAACTTTCTTGATGAAGAGAATATACATAGAGCAATAAAAATAAAATTAAAAATGATTTCATAACAAATTATCCTGCCACAGTCTGGCATGGGAACTTAGATGAATTCTAACGAAATGAAGAACGGACAAATACTGTAGCTACAATCTGGCAAAGTGTGTTGAAGGAGATAGTTTCTTACAGAGCCAAGAAGTTACTCATCGTGGGCATGAAGACTGTGGTCCAGATAAAGGTGAAACTGCTAGCCGGGCTCGGTGGCTCAGGCCTTTGGGAGGCTGAGGTGAGTGGATTGCCTGAACTCCACCCCAAGTCCACAGGCCTAAAATCCAGGGCAGCTAATGGTATAAATCTTAGTCCAAAGACTGTTCCAGTTCAAGTAGGGAGGCAGGAAAAAAAAGGGGTGATTTCCTATCCAGGCCTTCAATGAATTCGACGATGCCCACCCACTTATTTTACTAAAGTCCACAGATTCGAATACTAACCTCATCCAGAAACACCCTCAGACATACAGCCAGAAATAATGTTTAATCCAAGCACCTTGTGACATAGTCAGGTTGGCACATAAAATTAACCATCTAATTACACCATAAAAATCACATTATCTAATCCATTTCTATTTTGAAGGAGTTGGATTTGAAGGGGTTCGAGACCCACCTGGGCAAATTGGCGAGACCTCATCTCTACAATAAATCAAATGAGCCGGGAGTGGTAGCACGCGCCTGTAGTTCCAGCTACTTGGAAGGCTGAGGCGGAAGGATTGCTGGAGCCCAGCAGGTCGAGGCTGCAGTGGCCGGGAGCGGCCACTGCACTCCATTCTGGGCGACAGAGTGAGACTCCAACTCAAAAAATAAATAAATAAATAAAGATGCAACTGCTTCAGTTACTTATTGCTGTGTAACAACTATCCCAAACCTTGTGGCTTAGAACAACAACCACTTCCTGACATCTCTTGATTGTGTCTGTCAGTTTGACAATTCTTCTACTCTTCTTGATGTTGACTGGAGTCACTCAGTGGCATCAGTAGGCAGATGGGGTCTTAGAGTGCCCAAGACAGCTTCCCTCACATTTTGTCACCTTTATGGGGACAGCTGGGCTCCACTAGTGGTTGACCAGAATTCTACACGTGGCCACTCTAACATAGCAGTGTCAGGGAATTTGAACTTCTTGCATGGCAACTCAGGAACCCAGAGAATACTCTAAGAGACAGGAGGTGGAAGCTGCTTTTGAAGCCCAGGCTGGAAAATGACTCAGTTTCACTTTCACCAATTTTTGTTGCTCAACAAGCCTCAGAATAACCCAGATTCAAGGGGCCCCATCTCTCAACAGAAGAAGTAGCACAGGATTTACGGCCATCTTTAATCTCCTGCAGTGAACAGAAGTAGTCCTCTTCCTCCAGGTGATTGCCAGATGAGTTGAGGCCTGCCTCAACAATAGCATCAATGGAATTTGATAGCTCTGGAGAAGATACCAACATAACCTCAAACGTGGTCAACAGTGTCTGCCTGGCTAATGTGAGCAGCCCATAGGCTTTACTGCTGGATTTACAAATGCTCAAACTCAAGAGTTCAGCTAGTGTTTTATGAAGGAAGCAGCACATTGGAAGCTCTCAATAACATAAACCCATATGTTATCATCAGGATTCTCCAGAGAAACAGAACCAAAAGGAGAAATAGATAGGTTAGCTAGAAATAGATAAACCAATCGGTAGGAAGGAGGTAGAAAAAGAGAGAGATAAGAGATAGATTAGATAGATAGATAGATTAGACAGAGATAGATAGATAGATAGATAGGTAGGTAGATAGATAGGAAGGTAGGTAGATGATAGGTAGACAGATAGATATAGATGATAGAGAGATAGATAGATTAGAGAGAGAGAGAAAGAGATGATAGAATGAGGCATTAGCTCACACAATTACGGAAGCTATAAAGTCCTACAATCTGCTATCTGCAGGAAACCCAAGAAAGCAGTGGGCTAACTCCACCCCAAGTCCACAGGCCTAAAATCCAGGGCAGTTAATGGGTAAATCTTAGTCCAAAGACTGTTCCAGTTCAAATAGGGAGGCAGGAAAAAAAAGGGGTGATTTCCTATTCAGGCCCTCAATGAATTCGACGATGCCCACCCACTTATTTTACTAAGTCCACAGATTCGAATGCTAATCTCATCCAGAAACACCCTCAGACATACAGCCAGAAATAATGTTTAATCCAAGCACCTTGTGACATAGTCAGGTTGGCACATAAAATTAACCATCTAATTACACCATAAAAATCACATTATCCAATCCATTTCTGTTTTGAAGAGGTTGAAAAATGCATGAGATTAATTCAAGAAGCCATTAAAAAAGGTGATCAAAAAGAAGATTGATTCAAGGAAGATGTCAAGAAGGAAAGAGCAGAAAGTCCTTCGTGATTTAAATTCTGCCCCTCCCACACCACCCCAGTTCCTTGATAAGAAGAGAGCAGAGATCCTATGTGGAGAGCACAGGGCATGGTGGGCACTAACAAAGACCATTCCCACCCCCCTAACTCTGTATTGCAGCCTCAATTTTTTATGCTTAAATATTATATATATATATATATATATATTTTTTTTTTTTTTTTTTTTTTTTTTTTTTTAAGTCTCATTTTGTTGCCCAGGTTGGAGTGCAGTGGCTTGCTCACAGCCATTCCAACCTCGACTTACTGGGCTCAGCTGATGCTTCCACTTCAGTCTTCCAAGTAGTTGGAACTACTGGCATGATTTATTGTAGAGATGAGGTCTTGCCAAGTTGCCCAGGCTGATCTCAAACCCCTGGGCTCAGGCAATCCTCTCGCCTCTGCCTCCCAAAGTGCTGGGATTACAGGCATGAGCCACCACACCTGGCTAAAATGTTTTCTATAGATATACATGTAGAAAAGTGCATAACTCCTAAGTGTGCAGCTCAATGAACTTTCACAAACAGCACATTCATGCAACCAATACCTAGATTCATGCAACCAACACCTAAAACAGAACTTTCCAAGGATGCCAGGGCCTCCCGTTTTCCCATCAAATCACCCCTCACTGCAAAGGACAACCAATCTCCTGACTACTACAGTTTTGCCCGGACTCGAGCTTTAGATAAATGGAACCATATAACATGTGTTCTTTTGCATCTGGCTTTTTTTTTTTTCCTTTTAGAGATAAGGTCATGCTATGTTTCCTGGACTGGCCTTGAATTCCTGGCCTCAAGCAATCCTCTCACCTCAGTCTCCCAAACAGCTGGGATTACAGATGTGAGTCACTGCACCCAGGCTTTGCATGTGGCTTCTTTCACTTGACTTTATGTCTACAGATTCACCTGTGTTATTGCACATAGCTGTAAGAAGATGCACTCTTATTCCTGGGAAGTGTTTCACTGTATGAATATGCCACAATTTCCTCCCTTGTCTGCTGAAGGCTATTTGGTTCCCAGTTTAGGCAGCCCTATGTTTCCTGGTAGACTCTGGTGGCATGTCTCTGTCATGAGCAGCTCGCCTCCTCGTCTCCCTCTCTGAGTTCATTCAGGATACCACTGAGAGGCTGTCTGAGTACCTCACAGCGCCCCCCTGTGGCTCAAAGAAGAAGCAAGCCAGAGCTCTGACCCCAAAAACTGTTCAGCCATTTTTTGCCACCTCTCCAGGGCTTAGCCCAGGGACTCCTTTCTCTAATACCAGCATCGTTACTATATCACCTCTGCCCCACCAGCCCAAGGGAATCCCTTTCTGCTGGGGCAGGAGGAAGGCTGTTCTTAGTTCCCACTTCTAAATACATGGTCTGTGCCATAAATCCTTTCATTTCCCATGAGGGTCTCATATTCGAAATTAAGGAGGTAGAAGATGCTGCTTTGCTTTGCTTTCTGCAAACCCTTTCCTGACTCCAGATGGACTGGGGAGGAGGAGAGAAGGAGGGAGAGACACTGATGAAAAAAAATCGAAGAATAGCCGGGCTCGGTGGCTCAGCCTGTAATCCCACGCCTTTGGGAGGCTGAGGTGAGTGGATTGCCTGA
>NW_007247762.1:110550-129081 GCF_000164805.1 Carlito syrichta | reverse complement strand
CGAGGCTGCGATGGCCGGGAGCAGCCACTGTACTCCAGTCTGGGCGACAGAGTGAGCCTCCAACTGAAAAAAAAAAAAAAAAATCGAAGAATATTCTCTCTCTCTCTCTCTCTCTCTCTCTCTCTCTCTCTTTCTTTCTTTCTTTCCGACAGGGTCTCACTTTATTACCCAGGATGGAGTGGAGTAGTACAATCATAGCTCACTGCAGCTTCAAACTCCTGGGCTCAAGGAATCCCCCTGCCTCAGCCTCCCATGATTATAGTTTCATACTACCATGCCCACTCAGAGAATATTTCAAAATCTTCTTCCTCCAGATTTGTAACCAAAAGGATTTGGACAAAACTTCTGCCATCTCTCTTGGGCATTGACACTAAGGGTTAGTGAAGCCCTTAACCAGCTCCTGATGAGAACTTTTCATACTCTAACAAACCCAAAGCCCAGAGACATGCATCCAGCTCCATGGTGTCTGAGTCTGTGCCATTGACTTGTCTGGGGCTCCAAATGTTCCCCTTCTTCTGGGCATACTCTGTCTCCCCTGGGAGAGACTGCAAAGCTCCACTGAACCAAGCGGTCTTCCCTCAGAGGCTGGAGGCCTCTTCGTTAGTATGACAGAATATTTTTATTAAGATGTGATTTTTGTTCTCCCTGTTATGTCATTGTTCCAACCCCATTCCAGGAAGCCTTTGCACGTTCTTGCCCCAGAGCCTGACAAAAAAAAGTTGGGAAGCATCTGGAAGGGACCTTCTCCCCCCACCACCACCTGGGTTCTCTGCCCAGGGAGAGAGAGGAGCACACTAGATGAGGCAAAAGCTGCCCAAGAGAGGGGAAAGTGAGATTCACAGATATGGAGAAAGAGATGCAGTTTGGGGGGTCCCTGGAGCAGTGAGGAGTCTGCTCCCACACAAACAAGCTTAGCAGGGGAGCCCCAGTGCTCTACACATTGAGTGAGTGAGTGAGTGAGTGAGTGAGTGAGTGAGTGAGTGAATCAGGGTCTCAGCCTGTTGCCCAGGCTGGAGTACAGTGGTGCAATCTTGGCTCACCACAGCCTTGACTTTCTGGGCTCAGGCGATCCTTCCATCTCAGCCTCCTAAGTAGGTAAACTACAGGCGTGCACCACCATACCTAGCTACTTTTTTTGGTTTTTTTTGTAGAGACAAAATTTCGCTATGTTGCCTAGGCTAGTCTCAAACTCCTGGGTTCAAGTAATCCTCTTACCGTGGACTCCCAAAGTGCTGGGATTACAGCCATGAGCCACCATGCCTTGTACTGTACACCGTTAAGGAGCCCAACCCTATCAATTGTGACTGAAAGTCAGAGGGCCCAGATTCTGAATGTTCTAGGCTAGACCAGACATCTGGGATAATTGCTGGACTCCACAGGGACCAAGATAGGGGAGTCCCCAACAAAACTCCAGCTACATTTTCTGCCTGCTTGGTCAGTAGATACCAAAGACAGATGATTTAGAAAAACAAAGAATGCCCACATGCTGTGGAGTCAAACTCAACACAGTCATTAGCATCTTCCTCTTCCAGAGTCCTGTATCCCAGCAACAGAAACCAAGGTTCAAACTGAAGGTCCACCTGCCTCAACCTTGCCAAGGAGGTCTTTATAGTGGAGGTGAAATGTTACAAAATGCTATGAGGAACTAAAAAAAAAGGAACCTTTATGTTTCATGTCTTCTCATCCCTCCTGCTGCTGGGGTGGAGGTATTAATAACACCTGTGAATTAAAGGTATCTCAGTCTCCAGCCATTTTAAATAGTCTCTTTTCTGTCTAAAACAGACTCTAGTAAATGTTCGGTGCTTGAGAGTTTCCCTTTTTTCTGACAGATGTATCTAGACGTAGTGTTTACCTTTCTCCTAGCAGTGACTGGAAGGGTACCAGCGCCGTACTTGGCGTCTGTGTCCTCTGGTCCTGAGGTCTCTGCATCATGAAGCTTCCTACTGCATCTTCTGCTGAAGTCCACATAGGCAAAGCTAGCCATTATATCCTTTCAGTGTGACCTGCACCTCACTGGCTCCAGCTTGCTAACTTGGCCCACACCTCGATTCTCAGGGGACTCTGCATTTCTGTCATATTCTGCATCTGACCCCTGGTCTCTGCTGTCCTCCTTGTACAGATGCCACATGGTAGGTGGTCAGCTGAGCCTACCTTCCAAGTCCCCCAGGAGTACCTGGTAACTTCAGTCTCTTTTCCTCTCCTCTCAGGAGTCATGGGAGGACCCGTGGGCCCTATCTCCTATCTTCTCTCCCTGCTTAGTCCCTCCTCCTCCCCTTTATGTTGAACATGGTATTTTTTCTAGAAAAACTTAGCATTTTCTCAGCCTGCACCAGACAGTAACAAGCCCCTATAACTCTGAAATTCCCTCTAACTTACTTGAGTGCATCTAACATCATCACCTCTAGTGTTGTGACCCAGGCAGGGCTTGTGGTACTTTACAGGGAAACCAGCAGGGATGGTGATGTATGGTGCTGTTTGTGGGGTTCAGGCTGGACCCGTCCCCCGACTCTGCCTGCTCAGCCCCTATCTGGTTCCTTCCCCTTCACCTCCTTTCCTGCTCTCCTGTGCCTGCCCTTCCTTAGATGTGGCCACACTTAGTTCCCCCAGACAGTGTCTTGAGCTGTCTTCGAACCCATGCATTACCTGCAGCCCCACCCACAGTTTCTAGGGCAACTGTGAGAGCAGGAAGAGACATATGCCAACAGCCAGAACTCTCTGTTCTATTGAAGATGCCTTACGGAGGGCAGCATAGGTAATCTAGACCCCAAGCACACTCAGTCCTCCTCCCATGCCCATCTCCTCCCACTGCCTGGGTCTTCAAAGATCCACAAGAATCTCATTACCAGATGAGGCAGACTGAGTGGCATGTGGACAGGGAAAGATACACGTTACCACTCTCATTTCTCCCCAATCCCATGTTGTCCTGTGTTGCTGCAATGTTACATAACTACAGTCATAAGTACATCTGCAGCATGATGGAACCTGAATCACAGCAGGCAATCACATTGAATACATCAATAGGGAAAGTGATTCATGGTTCTCTACTGTAATTATATGAAAACTAAATCAGATGTGCACGTCCATGCGCATGCTCACACGCATACAAACATGCAAATACTCTGGGAAGTTGAGATCCATGCATCCAAGATATGGGAAGGGCTCCCCCTGGTGGGGTTGCTAGAGGTTCCCCGTGGAACTGCAAGCCTGGAGCTAGCCAAAGCTCAAGCAAAACAATCTGCTATCTCATGCAGGACTGGAAGACTTTCGTTAGCTTCAGAGCCAAGTTATGACTCCTGGCATTCCCTGTCCTGGCACACCCAGTTCCAGGAAGAACTGGCTTCTGAGACCAACTTACACAGGCACCCCAGGAGACAGTCTGGGCGCCAGTCAGCCAGTGTGTCTGGCACTAGGAAAGACTGCCCATGTCTGCCCCTCAGTCCTACTGGCCTGAGGCCTATAGCCCTGTAGGTCAGACCCGTGGCAAAGGGCCTGCAGGGGTAAGGGGCAGACACTGCTTCTCATGCCTCTGAATCATAGCCAACAGGGTGCTCCAACAAGAGGCTTAGTTTCATTTATATTGCAAAGAAGACACCACTTCCTGCGCTGCTTCTTGCCCAGAGCTCCTTGTCTGTGCCACTGAAAAAATGTCCTGCTGCAGCAGGAGAGGGGGATCAAGCTGGGCCATATGTGTGTCCTGCCTCCCCCTGAAAGCAGCTGCTGACCAGGTCAGAGTGGATTTGGAACATTGGACAATTTACTCACTGGACTCTAAACATACAGGTATACAATGCCCTGGGTATATCCTGGTTGTCATATGCACCATCACTTTCTGGAGGGATCCCATCACATATGAAATTTCTAGATGTCCATCCAGGGACCATGACAAGCTGCCATTATTTGCTCTCATATGCTTCCTGTTGCTGAATCTACCCTGGCTTGAGACCCCTGATAAAGTGCTGGCATGGAACTCTTAAGCAGAAACCACCCCCACCCTTGCTATCTACTCCCCCCCCATCCTAGTGCTGCCACCCCAGGACTCCTCCTATGTGTCCTCAAGTGGGGGAGGAGCATCACTTCCTCAAAATCTCAACATCAGGTAACTGCTACATCCCACCTGATCCAGCCTTATGAAATCGATTAGAATATGGTTGAAAAAAATTGTTAGCGTGGTACCCAAATATGTAATATAAAGCCTTAGCAATTAATGCTTGTACAAAAATATAGATACATGAGTGAAACAGGATAGCCCAGAAGCTTCCAAAACAGAGCAATGATAGATACAATATCAGAGAAAATAAAAAAGCCATGCTCAACAAAGGGAGAATATCCCACAGATATTCCCAGAAATGGGATATGAATACACAAGATGAACAAGGTTAGAGCTGTGACCTATTGGGTTCTGACCCTGGATACAATGAAGGGCAAATGGAAGGTCAAGTCCTGTCGCATGTCAAGTGATAAGAAAGAACTAAATTGCCCACTGAGATGGGGGACTAGCATCATGTTCACTGCTCAAAAATCCAGACCTCTTCCCCACCCTTCTACTTTCCTCAAGAAGACTAAAACAAGCTGCTACTGACTTTGCCAGGGCTATGGCCCAAGGAAGCCCAGGGACACTGAAACAGTACTACCACACCTGGGCTTAACTCATCCTCCCACATCCAAGGGGTTGAATCTGAGTCATCCTAAGGGTAATCCCAGGGCAGGAACCCAAACTGCCATATAAGACCTAGCCCTGGACACCAGCCCCTGAGACAGGCAACAACACAGACGCTATGCAGGGAGGAGTGAGGAACAAGAAAACAGAGATAGAAAGAGAGAAAAACTGGAAGTGAACTTGGAAATTGAAATTCCAAAACACAGAAACTAATACCGAGAAAGGCAGCCACATCAACACGTGAAACAGATATATGCCAGATGGAATGAGAATGGAACAATTGGAATGAAACTTCAGTAACAAAGATATAATTGTCCATATAATATTCATGTAAAAAATAAGCCATTATGAAGTAAATATCAGGCAGAAATAAGCTGTCATAAAACAATGAAACAGAAAAATATTCTTTAATAAATGGCTCAGGAGAAATGATTACTTAAGAAAATATATGTAAATCCTCACCTCATCTAAAATACCTCAAACAAATTCAAATATTTTTTTAATCTCTGAAAAGAGGAGAATGGCCTAAATCAGCTGAAAGAAGCTAGATGTGGTGGCATGTGCCTGTAGTTCCAGCTACTCAGGAGGCTCTTATGGAAGGATTGCTTGAGTCCAGGAGTTCTAGACCTGTCTGGACAACATAGCAAGACTCTGTCTCTAAAAAAAAAATAGACTTTAAGATAAATATCATACAAGAAATATGAAAGTATAAGATAATAAAAAAGTGAAAAAAGCTTGAAAATTAGCTAAAAGAAAAAAATTGATCAACCAAATAAATAAACCAATATATTTAACCACAAAAAAAGTTGTAGTGTTTATATTTAATGGAAAAAAACAAAAGACACACAACAAATTCAACTTCACTAATGAGAGAAAATAAAATTTAATTTTTGCCTTTCTAGTTGATAAAGACTGTTAATACAATAGAATATTCTAGGATAGGCTCAATGGCTCACTTATAACCCCAACACTTTGAGAGGCAATAGGATTGCTTGAGACCAGGAGTTCAAGACCAGCCTGGGCAACATAGCAAGACCTCTTCTCTACCAAAAAAATTTAAAATTTAGCCAGGTGTGGTGGCACTTGCCTGTAGTCCCAGTCACTCGTGAAGTTGAGGTGGAAGGATCACCTGAGTCCAGGAGGTTGAGACTGTGGTGAGTTGTGATCCTGCCACTGTATGGGCAAGAGTGAGACCCCCAACTCAAGGGGGAAAAAAAAACAACCTTCCCTTACTGAAGAGCAATCTTCTAAAACCTGTGTCCCCTTGTGGTTTCAGTGAGATGTTTGCAAATTAGTTAAATGAGTCTATGGGGACTGACTGTGATGTTTATTTGTTTGCATATGGTTTTTATCTCAATACTGAGCGCCCTTCCAATCACCAATAGTGTGTGTAATGAGTAATTATGAAACAGAGAAAGAGAAAGTATGGTCCAGGCAGAGCATACTATGGAAATAGAGATGCGTGTACACTGTCTGGAATGAGCTAATGGTCCCAAGGCAGGGATTCAAAATCTCTGGATCAGATAGGAGCCAGGTGTGTGCACTTGGAAGGTTCCCCAGGTAGCTCTAATATGTGCCCTGTCATGAGCCTGTAGAAGAGGGTTGAAGCCGGGCTCGGTGGCTCAGCCTGTAATCCCGCAGTTTGGGAGGCTGAGGTGGGTGGATTGCCTGAGCCCGTGGGTTCAAGACCCGCCTGGGCAACTTGGCAAGACCTCATCTCTACAATTAATCAAAAAAATTAACTGGGCGTGGTAGTGCACACCTGTAGTTCCAGCTACTGGGAAGGCTAAGGCAGAAGGGTTGCCGAAGCCCAGCAGGTCGAGGCTGCGGTGGCCAGGAGCAGCCACTGCACTCCAGTCTGGGTGACAGAGTGAGACTCCAACTCAAAAAAAAAAAAAAAAGAAGAGGGTTGGAAAGGGAGACTTAGCTTCTTCTCTTGTTCCTCCTTCAACTTGCAGCTTGATCATAGAAAAGGGCTTCTATTTCCTGGGTTTTAACCTCCTCCTTTCGCTATAGTATGGAAGAGTTGGACTGAAGTGGGATTCTTGTTTTATGACAAGTCAACACCACAATATGTGAGAAGAAACCCAGGCCTTAGAGTCAGGCTGCTGGAACTGGTGTTCTCTCCAGAGTCTCTCTTCCTCTCCCCTTCACCTTGGTCAGTCCTTCCCACCCTGAAACCTCTCTCCTACCTATCCCCACTTGGCCAGTGTCTTAATTCAGACATGTATCCCCTCTCACTGGGACAGTTTCCATAGCCTCCCAACTATTTCTTCTGACACCAATCTTGATCCTCTTTCCAATCCACCCTCCGTACCGCCTTCTGGTATACATCTTTCACTGTGGCAGAAATCTCTGACCTATCTCAGGATGTATTTGCTCTGCCTCATACACCAGTCATTTTATTAGCTCATCAAAATCCTAGCAATCACCAGTAAGCAATTTACATTTTTGCAACGTGGTTCTTATTATTCTACTTTCTCTTTCTTTCTTCACCAAACTCTCAATGTTCTCCTTTGTATAAGAAGTGGGCCAGGATGTTAACATGAAAGTCTGACATTTTGATTTATTCTTCACAGTCCACAAAGTTTTAAAGGAGTTCTGCTTTCACCAGAATCTGCATCTCCTTCCACACATCTTGGCACTGTGGGCTTCCTGGGGCCTCCATCAAAGAGACTCTCATGGGGTTTCCATCTTGTCCCTGGGGGGCAAAAGACCAAAGTTAGAAAACTCCTGAAAACTCTGCCTGATTTACTATTTGTCTCCAGCCCCTGTACTCTGCCTGGGATATTTGTTGAATGAATGAATCCATCCACCTAAAACACGTTTTAGAAATAGCCCTTTCAAATTCTTCAGGGTTAAAAATATACAGAAGCACAAAACAAGCACTGAATGTTTTTACTTTCTTAGTTCCGTTCTTGCCATAACCCCAATCCCACAAGTACCAAATCACATCCCAGTATAACCAAAAGGGACAGACGAATGCTCAAGGATCAAGTCTACTTATTCTCAGACTCCCACAGGATGCTCAGCACTTCTCCTCACAAAATGCGACGCATAGTTCAGCCCAATAATGCTAATACTAGCAATAATCTCTCATCACTCTCATCATCCACTCTGAAGTTCAATGGCACAACAGTAAGGAGTTTACAGCAAAGCACAGCACATGTTCAAAGCAGGTAGAGACAAGTTCATTTCAAATTCTTACTCCCAGGTGGATTTTTATACACAGGTAGGGAAGGCCTATCTTTGTAATTTTAAGGTTCAGAAAGGAATTTGCCTGTACCCAATGGCCAGAAAACCACACTGAAATGTCAACTGGCACTTAGAACAGACATGTCGTTCTTTCTAAGGGGACATTTTCAGCATTAATTATCTAGGGTTTGCTTTTGGGTTTTGGGTTTTTTTCCATTTGTTTTGTTTTGTTTTGTTTTGTTTTAAGGTGGCAGACTTCCTTTTTTTTTTTTTTTTTTTTTTAACGCACTCAGTTATGCCATCTGGTGGCCAAAATAAATTAAAACCATGCAGTTGCACTGTGAGTGAGCTTGAACAGGCCCTTTGCAACTTGCAGAAGTGTGAATGTGTCCTTTTTAAGAGTTATTTCGTTTTGCCCTTTACTTTTCCCACCCTTCATTTTTCCATTAGCAAAAACATTAGCATATATCACTCACTACATAAGAAGTACCGGGGCATTGAAGTTGATGGTGTCTGGATCCCTGCAGGGAAAGGTTTGGTCTCAGTATGAGTGAAACTGGTTATGACAAAAGGAAAAAGAAGGACAAGCTAGGGGTGAGCCTCTTGCTCGTGTCCAACGATGCCATGTTTCCAGATGATAGAGTGAGAGCAGAATCTTTGCAGTACCCCTGGCTTCTCAGTCAGAAACATGGCATTTGACTAGAACAGGGTGGAACAACCGTTGGTAGACAGGAATTGGAATTCAACACCTGAAAAAAAGAAGAAGAAGAAGAAGAAGAGAAACCATAGCTGCTCTAAATGTGTTTAAAACTCCTGGTCCAAATGGATTACATCCCAGAGTACCAAAACAAAAATTAACCACGAGTATCTCTGAGTCACTACCAGCAATCATCAAGGAATCACGGAAAGACGGAGAGTTTAGAAGACTGACGATAGTGTAGCTCTGACTTCCAAAAACAGAAAAGATGAATATTGAAAGCTATAGATCTGTGGCTTGACAATGACTGTAGGCAAAATCCCTCGCATGAGATATACAAAGGTGTTTTGTGAGCCCTGAGAAGAACTAAGTGTGGCCACCAGGGGCCCATGGGGACTCAGCAATGAAGGTCACACCAGACTGTCCTCATTCCACATACTCTTGTCAGGGCTACTAGATAGAGCCAGGCAGATAGGCCAAGAGTCTGCCTTTGATTAAGATAACTCACGGCACCCCAAATTTTCTTTCTGGAAAAAATAGAGAAATATGGAATAGGTCATGATATAGTTAAGAGAAACTAGGACAGATTAAATGACAATATTCCAAGGGTTCTCACTTGCTCTGCTCTGTTCAATATCTCTATCACATCTTATGCATTATACAGAAGGCAAGTTTATCAAACATGTGAATGGCACAGTTTGAAGACATTAGATTTCCAGAAATAGTACCCATAATCCATCTTCACAGACTAAACAGATTCTAGTAGGATGAAGTGAGTTTTTCTTTTGTCTATCCCAGATCCCATTGTCTTGCTTTATGGGTTTAGCCCAAGGTTTCTCCTCTGTTTACAGCTGCACTGAAGCCCTCCCTGCTGTCCCCAGATCCTCTCTCACTGTGGATAAAAAGCATCTTTCCCACCTTAACCTCAAGGAATCCTCTTTTCATCTCTCCAGTCATTACCCAGTACTGGAATTGAAATCACTGGGCAGGGTGTTCCTCGGTTCCTGATCACCTCCCAAAACAATCTAGATTTACGCTATCACATGTGTCTTCAGTCTAAATCTCAGAGAGTAGGCAACGTGTCCCTCTTGTTCTAAACCAGTCACTTTTTCCAGGCTTAAAGTCCATCCTTCCCCTTGTTGCTCAGACTTCACTCTATCAATTATCTGCTTTCTTTCCAGTATCTTCAAGCACTCCTCTCCACTGATTCCTTCCTCTCCTTCCAACTCTTAAAAACAAAAACTCTCAGCTGGTCGTGGTAGCTCATACCTGTAATCCCAGTACTTTGGAAGGTGAAGGTGAGAGGATTGCCTGAGCCTAGAGGTTCAAGACCAGCCTGGGCAAGTTGGCAAGACCTCATCTCTACAATAAATCAGGAAATTAGCCAGGAATGGTGGCACACCCTGTGGTTTCAGCCACTTGGAAGGCTAAAGCAGAAGGATTATCTGAGACCAGCAAGCAGAGGCTGCAGTGGCCATGAGTGTGCTGTACTCCAGACTCCAACTCAAAAAAACAAAAACAAAAACAAAACCTCTTTTTTTGTTTTTGCTCTCTTCACCACTCTCTCCTCAATTAAACTCTTCAAAAGACTTGTTTCCACCACTCTCTGTTGACGACTGTGACTGTGTTCTCTGGAAGCAGACACAAAGTTGGAGTTTGGGGTGCAAGACATTGATTAGGAAAAAAATGCCTGTGAAATAAGAGTGAGGAAGCAGTTCTGGGCAGAGGGAGAAGTTAAACTGAACTGTAGGCCCGACTATGCTTTCTGCAACTCTTTGGAGAGCTTGGTAAGTACTGCTCCTCAGAGCAAACCAAGTTGAATTGAAAGAGCCAGGCACACCGAGTGTGGTGGCTCAAGCTTGTAATACCAGCACTTTGGAAGGCCAAGGTGAGAGGATTGCCTGAGACCAGGAGTTCAAGACCAACCTGGATAATTTGGTGAGACCTCGTCTCTACAATATATCAAAAAATTAGCCAGGCGTGGTAGCGCGAACCTGTAGTTCCGGTTACTTGGAAGACTGAGGTGGAAGGATCACCTGAGCCAGGTCAACACTGGGGTAGCCATGAACATGCCACTGTACTCCAGCCTGGGCAACAGAGAGAGACTGACTAAAAAAAAAAGAGCCAGGCACTTGTACCCCGGCGCTGACCAGTCACCACATGGAGCTGCCCCCAAAAAGGATGTGACCAGGGAGGGGGAACCCTGAAAAAGCTAACAGCTGGAGGTTGGATGCTGACTAGTCACTCGCAGCTGGGCAAGTCCTTCCTTGAGGGAGATCTTGATCGTGCATCTCCCTGTCCACAACACTCTCCTTATTTCCCATTCCTCTCTGTCACCACTGAAATCCACTTTCCAACTCCACTGAAATCCACCTTCCATCTCCACTTTTATTCTACTCACCCATCCCTTTGCCCCACACCAAATTCAGTGGGCACTTCTTGGTTCTTACCTTACAGCTGACCTCTCTTTTTCTCAGAAGTCTCAACTCCCTTGATTTCCACAACTATCTCTTCTTTTCTCTCTCTCTCTCTCTCTCTCTCTTTTTTTTGAGTCGGAATCTTATTTTGTCGCCCAGGCTGGAGTGTAGTGGATGTTCACGGCCACCACAGCCTTGAACTGCTGGGCTCAGGTGATCCTTCTGCCTCAGTCTTCCAAGTAGCTGGAACCACAAGCACATGACACTATGTCCAGCTAATTTTTTTATTTATTGTAGAGACGAGGTCTCACCATGTTGCCCAGGCTGGTCTTGAACCTGTGGTCTTAGGCAATCCTTTCACCTACACCTCCCAAAGCTCTGGAATTACAGGTATGAGCCACCATGCTCGGCTTCACCTACCTCTTCTTGACCTCTCTAGCCATGCCTTCCTGACCTTCTTAGGGGTCTTGTCCTCCATGTTTTGGGACTCCATCCTCAGTCCATTCTCCTCCTCCTCCATGCCTGTCCAGGGTGATCCCACCCATTATCAAGTTTTAATTCCCCTTTGTATGGCAATGACTCTGAAATTTACTCTCCAGCCCACCCTCTCTGCTAAGCTTCCAATTTTATTTGACTGCTGGATATCTCCATGCTAAGGCTGTCAAAACAGTGAGTTTCCCTTCTCCTTTCCCACTATTTCCCCACCCTGAAGAAGGCTTACTCTCCCAGTAAGACTTCAGGGACCCTTGAACCTGCTTTGAGTTCCTTCTCTAGACAGCCATCCCTGCTCAGTCCTGTTTGGGCATAGGTACAAAAATTCTCTGAACAACATCAAGGACTCTACACATGTAGATTTGCATCATTGACATATAAATAGCTGATGCTGGGTGCTGAAGCCAAAAAAGTATTCGTCACCAGTCACACCTACTACTTGCCCAACCAGGTGTGAACCTCTGACTCAGTGGGTCCCCAGGAAAGAGTTATTCAGAATTTCCTCATTACAAGTGATGAAAGGTGGTTGTGATTTATTTTATAGCGTGCATTTCTCCTGAGAAAAGAGTTCTCTGAGCAGGTGGTTTTAGCCACGCCTTTTATTTCCAGGCCTATACCCATGTGGCAAAGGATAACATGGGAGGTATTTCTCAAAGAAAATGATCTCTACTTTATTAAAATGTATCATGCTTGATGTATATCTGCCTTCTTTTTCCAAATTAGAATTTCCAGTTGAATTCAAGGAATAATTACCAAGCAAGTGTAATGTGCCAAGGGCAGGGCTAAGAACAGGAGAGTTCTGCCTTCAGGACCCTAAACAGTTATGAAAGGAGCAAGTCTATTGCAGGCACATGCCAGTTTGCTGATGGTCACAAAAGACATAGCAACTAAGTACTGTATATTCCAGAGAAAGGAAATACCTCTGTTCAGGTTGGCTTCATAATGGCTCTGAGTTAGAACTAAATGACAGATCAGATTTCAAGGAGTAAGCATAAGACAGAAATAAGCAAGAAATAATGATGACATACAAGGAAGAGAAAGAAAAGAATGCTATCAGAAAAATATATTTAGAGAATTGCCAAATAAGCAAAGAGTTATAGTAAGGAAATTTTCTCATAGCTAGGGCCAAATACTGAGTCTATGGAAATACCCTGAGAGATTAGAGACAGGCAAGGTCACGGGAGGAAAATTATTAAAATAATATTATTACAAGGAGGTGGGTAGGAAAGGCCAAATCATTGCTCCATTAACACTTTCCAGACCCCAGCTCAGACCCAACCTCTTTTTGGACTTCCGTTTTCCACCATCATGGGCAGCTATGAGACCTCTCTTCTATCCAGCTCCCCAAGAGGGACAATGCTCACTAAGAAAGAGATTGTTGGGGTATCGACCTGTCTTTTCTGGTTTGGTAGAATGTTGCCCCAAATGCTGCCCAAGTGGATACCTCGCACTTATCCAGGTTGTAATTAAGTGAGAACACCCTAGTCCTTGTTCTTAAATGAGGGAAATGAAGATTCATGAGGACAGGAGTGTTCTGGGCCTGGTGATCTCCCAAAGTGAGGCTGGCAGCAAAACCCAATCTGCTTTGGGAAGACCCTAAGACAACTAAGGAAGAGTGCAAGGAGTTGATAGTAGTTATAATTGCTAATGAGGTCAGGGGTTTTAACACATTATTCCCCACATTTTAACTAAGTAGTTACAATTCCGTGCTTTATAGAAGAGGAAACTGGAGCTCAAAGATGCTATGTCCCATCCCCCTATACAGAGACATAGGAGCTAAATACGGTGTCTCAGAGGCTTTGGCAGGGCTTGAGGGAATGGGTAACATGGGCATTGGTTGCATATATTTTTGGATTTTGTATCTGAGAAGCAATTTGGAAAAACAACGGGCTATAAGGCAGGAACAAATCAGACCTTGCTTACCCCAGCTCCAAGCAAAACTACATACAGAAAGGTTGTGCTCGTTAAGATTGTATTTGGTTCTCAAGTAACAAAAACTCAACACTACGGCTTAACTAAACAGAAGTTTACTTTTTTCATGAAGACTGGAGCAGGCAGTCCAGGGCTGATACAGCTGCTCAAAAAAGTTACCAAAAATCCAGCCTTCTGTTGGACATCTTCAATCTATCTTTCTTGTGTCACTGGTGCAAAATGGCTGCTCCACTTCAGACACCATATCCAACTTCCAGGCAAAAAGGAGGAGGAAAGAGAGAAAAAAAAAGTGTTCTAACTGACTGGCTCTATCCTAAAAAAAAATCAGAAAAGCAACCTTTCCCTGAAAGTTCCACCAAACAGATTTCTGTTGATGATTCATTAGCCAAATAGTCAAGCGGCCTCCCTGGATTCAAGAGAGTCTGGGGAAATATTTTCAAGGGGGGACGTGGATACCACAGACAAAATTGAGGGTTCATTGTTGAGGGAGAAGAGGTTGATGGAATGAAGGAGGCAATCAGCTGCATCTGCCATGGAGGCAATCAAGATATGAATCCTCATAAGAAGCTGGGGGAGGCTGCCAAAAAAGGCCATTTCATACAGATGAGGAGGAGGTGACACCAGAATAATTAGCTGCTCTGAGGAACAGGCCCCTGCCATGGCTTCTCCTGTTCCTGTGGGTGTAGGCATGAAGCTGAAGAGACAGAGTGGGTATTTCTGCTGGGGCTCAGAACACGATACCCCCAAAGTATGGTGCTTTGTCATACTGAGGACTTTGAGCTAAAATACATTGGAAGGCCACAGAAGCAACCTCACAGCCAAGATCTCTCCAACCTTCTCCTGTCCTCCTATCTCTTGCTTCTCATTCTCCCTCGAAGTGAGTCCTAGAAACCAGAATCCCTCCTCCCCAAGGCAGGTCACAGAAATTAGAACCCTTTTCCACAAAGCCAACCATGAAAACTAGAATTATTACTATAACCTTCTGGTACCTTTCTGTTTAGGAACTGGCCATAAAGAAATTATCTGACCTACACTTGTCTGATTATAGATCATAAGACCCTCATTCCAGAAAGGTCCTTCACCATACCAAGAGAAAGAAATGCTGGAATAGAGAGGCCAAGAAGAATCTGAACAGAAAGGCCTTGCTGGGTTTCTCCCTTAGTCTATTAGCATTAATTAGGCCATACCCTTTATATCCCATCTTCTTCTACATGACTGCCCATTCTTCGTCAACCCTAAGCATAAAAATGGGAAGTTTTCCCGTTTCCCTGTATCTTGGATCTTCATTCTAAAGACCCCGAGTCATGTCATGTGAAACTATAATTAAATAAATGTGTTATGCTTCTCTCTCGCGCGCTCTCTCTCTCTCTCTCTCTCTGTTAGGGTTTCACTCTGTCACCTAGGTTGGAGTGCAATGGCATGATCACAGCTCACCACAGCCTTGACCTTCTGGATTCAGGCCATCCTTCCACCTCAGCCTCCTGAGTAGCTGGGACTACAAGCACATGCCACCACACCCACCTAATTTTTTTCAATTTTTTTATAAAGACGAGATCTCATTATGTTGCCCAGACTTATCTCGAGCACCTGGACTCAAGAAATCCTCCCACTTCAGTCTCCCAAAGTGCTAGGATTACAAGAGAGAGCCACCATGACTGGCCACTTTTCTCTTGTTAACCTGTCTTTGTAACAGGGGTGTTAGCCATGACACTTATGATGGGTAAGGAAAGGGATCACCCCTTTCTGCCCCTACATTTCACTTGCCTCAGGTCACTTAGATAGTTAATAGCCAAGCAAGGACTCAAACCATCTTCTCTCTCCAACTCCAGGTTCTTTCCAATACCTTGTACACTTGCAAGCCCTGATCAACAGATCCTTGGAGATCCCACAGAAAGGCCTCAAAGGACTCTGATGAATATCCAGTGGGCAGGACTCACTTCCTTGGCCCTATTCACCCAGATTTGTGTCATATGGTGAGCTTCTCTGTGAGATTTAATTAGAAAAATAGCTAACTTGTCTTTTTTGTAAATTATCCTGCTATATAATTATTCTACAGATTCATGATTTCGCTAGCACTTAAAGGTAGATTTAATTATTTCAGACATTCATAGGTCCTCTGGGTAGGGGTGGGGGGACCAGTGTACATGTGGCTCCAGAAACAGCTCACTCGATTTGGTGCCAGCATCAAAATATTTCACTCTCCAACCCACAGAATGGGAAAAAATATTTGCCAACTGTACATCTGACAAAGGCCTAACATCTAGGATCTACAAGGAACTCAAATGTACCAAAAGGAAAAAAAACCAGACAGCCCCATTCAAAAGTGGGCAAAACATGAATAGACACTTCTCAAAAGCAGATATACAGGCAAGTGCTCAGTCTCACTCATCATAGAGAAATGCAAATCAAAACCACATTGAGATACCACCTAACCCCAGTAAGAATGGCCATCATTAATAAAACAAACAACAACAGATGCTACGAGGATGCAGAGAAAAAGGAGCACTTCTACACTGCTGGTAGGAATGCAGACTAGTGCAACTCTTTGGAAGACAGTGTGGCGATTTCTGAAAGAACTAGAAATTGACCTTCCATATGACCCAGCAATCCCCCTGTTGGGAATATACCCAGAGAAACTCAAATCATTCTACAGAAAAGATTCCTGCACATGCATGTTTGTTGCAACTCTATTCACAATAGCAAAAACATGGAGCCAACCGTGCTGACCACTGAAGCTGGAATGGATTTTTTTTAAGTGGTGCAAATACACAATGGAATATTATGCTTCCATAAAGAAGGACAAACATATGGACTTCGCAGGAACTTGGATGGATTTAGAGTCAATCATACTCAATGATCTATCACAGAAACAAAGGACAGAGTGCCATATGTTCTCACTCATAAATGAACCTTGAACAATTATCATAATACTATAAGAAAGGAATTGGTAAGCCGGGCTCGGTGGCTCAGCCTGTAATCCTGGCACTTTGGGAGGCTGAGGTGAGTGGATTTTCTGAGCCCGTGGGTTCGAGACCCACCTGGGCAATTTGGTGAGACTGCATCTCTACAATAAATTAAAAAATTAGCCGGGCATGGTAGCACGTGCCTGTAGTTCCAGCTACTCGGAAGGCTGAGGCGGAAGGATCGCTGGAGCCCAGCAGGTCGAGGCTGCGGTGGCCGGGAGCGGCCACTGCACTCCAGTCTGGGTGACAGAGTGAGACTCCAACTCAAAAAAAAAAAAAAAGAAAGAAAAAAAGGAATTGGTAGTTGAGGAAAACTGCCAGGGGACGGAGGGGCACACCTCATGAACAAGGGTACCTGCATAATGAACATTTGTACACCTAACCCTGAATTGTACCCCACATCTTTAAAATAAAAAAATTTTTAAAAATATTTCACTCTCTAAAACTGAATTAAAATGAGGGAGACTGAGGTTACACACCTGCAGAGGCGACTTTTAGGTGAGATATGGACTAGGTTGTGATAGTCCCCCATCCCCCTCAATGGGGTACAGGCTGTGCCCATGAAAGTGTGGCTCCCTCTCACTCTCCACAGCATGTGAGAAGCAGCTTCTTAACAGGTGTTGGTCTGAACTGAGGAAGGGAATGTGTCTGTCTTCAGCTTGTTTTCATTCAATGGACTGAATGGAGGAAAGAAAGAGGAAGAGGGCTTCAACAATGTCTTGCAGGTCTCTGGCTTTTGGGGCAAGTAGGGGCATCACCTACAAACTATGAGCTCCATGCAGGAGAGGCAGCTACAACCAGCATGCAGGGAGCCTTTGTGTGCATTTTTTGAAAGACTCTTCATCAGGGTGGATTAAATAGAAAGACACTTCCTCTGGGCATGGGCAGCCCATAGGCATACAAGTTTGGCAACAAAGGACATCTGTTGTGCAAGTTAAAGAGAGCCCTTCCTCTGGGCAGACAACCTCTGTGCCAGGGTGTAAGGCTTAGGGAGCTGAGCAAAGACTGGAATTCACCCCCAATTATCACCTTTGACATAGTTCATGGGCAGGGCATGAGGTGCCCACCTCTTCCTGTGACTGATTATCTATTGAGAGCACCTTACACATTAAAAGCACTTTCAGCTGGGCACTGTGGCTCATGCTAGTAATCCCAGCACTTTGGGAGGCAAAGGCAAGAAAATTACCTGAGCTTAGGGATTTGACACCAACGTGAGCAACTTGGTGGGAACTCATCTCTACAATAAATAAATTAGCCAGGCATCGTGGCACACGCCTGTGGTTCCAGCTACTTGGAAGGCAGACGGGGAGGGAACACCTGAGTCCAGCAGATCGAGACTGCAGTGGCTGTGAGCATGCCACTGCACTCCATCCCGGGCAACAGAGTGAGACTCCAACCCAAAAAAAAGAAAAAAAAAAAAAAACACTTTCAGTTAGGGACAACATCGGCCTTGGAAAAGAGGAAGAGACATGGAAAGTCTTCCTCTCTCCTCTTTTTTGTGATATGAGGGCACATGTCCATGCATACACACACACACACACACACACACACAGTTGGGAGCCTGTTGGGCAGAGAGCTTAAGCCACTTGATGTCTCAGTAAGAATAGTGAATCTAAAAATAGGACATTTGATAGGTTAAGGGGGTTTTTACAACTCATAATTCCTGGAATTATATACAATTACATTTTGGAAACTCAACAAATAAACTGTAAGTATGGAATTAAAAAGTCAAGGTTTTGTGAAGTTCAAGGAGCTGATGTTACAAGAGTAAATAGAGAAAAAAGCACAGGCTGTGGTAAAGAGCTTCATGTGTGATTCTGGAGCCAAGGGCATTCAGAGTACACAGTCATCTTGCAGGGACCCAGTATCTACTCTCCTATCCCTTCCTCTGACAGAACCCCAATTTTATTTTGGTTATCAAAGTTGTATGTTTTAAAAAATGCCATGAAAATAAGAGTGGTTGCGTAGGCCAGGCATGGTGGCTCACGCCTACAATCCCAGCATTTTGGGAGGCAGAGGCGAGAGAATTGCCTGAGCCCAGGAGTTCGAGACCAGCCTGGGCAACTTGGTGAGACCTCATCTCTAAAATAAATTTTAAAAATTAGCTGGGCATGGTGGCACATGCCTGTGGTTCCTGCTACTTGGAAGGCTGAGGCAGAAGGATTGCCTGAGCCCAGC
>NW_007247762.1:103024-109977 GCF_000164805.1 Carlito syrichta | reverse complement strand
TTTATTGTAGAGATGAGGTCTCGCCAAGTTGCCCAGGCAGGTCTCCAACCTGCGGGCTCAGGCACTCCACTCACCTTGGTCTCCCAAAGCACTGGGATTACAGGCTGAGCCACTGAACCCGGCCTCTAACAGTCATCTTGAGAACACTTATTTATTCAACAAATACATGCTAGGCACTGTCAGCTATGGGGACTTAGCATGAAGGAAACAGATAAAAACCCCTGCCTTCAAGGAGCTTGTGATCTAGTGAGGAGGGGTGTTGTTGTTGTTGTTGTTTTGTTTTGTGTTGTTTGAGTCGAGGTCTCACTGTTATCCAGGTTGGAGTGTGGTGGCACAATCATGGCTCACAGCTGTCTCAACATCCTTGGCTCAAAGGATCTGTCTGCCTCAGTCGCCAAGTCCTGGAACTACCACACCTGGCTAGTTTTTTTGATTTTTTTTGTAGAGACAAGGTGTCCTTATCTTTCCCACAGTGTCAAACTCCTGGGCTCAAGCAATTCTCCTACTTTAGCCTCCCAAAGTGCTAGGACTACAGGCATGAGACACCCAGCCAGGAGACAAATTATAAGCAAACAAATATATAGTAAGTCAGAATATGGTGTTAAGAAGGAAAGAGAATTAAGAATTGAGATTCTTGATGCAAGATAGAGTCACCTATAAAGATGGTGGTTCAGAAGGTAGGATGGACCCAGGTATTACAAAGGTAGCCAGGATTTGTTTTACTCAGGTATGGTAAGATGTGCAGAGAAGTGGCTGTCATGAAGGAAGAAGTTTACTTGAAGTTCCCTAGCAACAGGTGGCATTGCAGGCCATGCACAGGAAAGCACCAGAGGTAACCAGGAGGTAGCAGGAGTGAAGGGAAAGTATGGGCAAGAGCCTTTATTGTAGTTTCCACAAGCAGAACTGGGTGAGGCAGGTAAGCCGGTTTAGGATTGCCTGGTTTGAATAATTTCAGTGGCCTCTGGGGCATAGGGGATGTCCCTACCTGTCTGGTACTGGCCCTGAGGTGATTAGGGCAGGTAGATAGTGGCCAGGAGTGTCAGAGCCTTATTAGGGAGGTGGTTGGGCAATGGGCTCTAGAATGTGACAGAAAAGTTGTTTACTTCTAGGAATTAGCAACCCCTAGGAGGGGCAGTCCCTTCCAGAGTTAGCAAGACTCCAAGATGTCAAAGCATTAGAATACAGAAACTAGAAAACAAGGTAAATTATACTAGGTTCTTGCCAATATTGTGGTGTTGTTATGCTGTTAGGACCCTGTTCACATCCCTAGATTTATTTTAAATGCAGAAAAATTAAACTCCCAATTTGTTTATGCCACTGTTTTTCAGATTTCTGTTACTATCAGGTGAATGCCATTCCCCTACTGATCATGATCCTAAAAGAAAATTCTTCTTTAGCATGCCCTAGTAATCATTTCTCAGATCTCATCCACATAAATAGGTTGTTAGCCATAAGCTTCAATTTCAGGAAAGAAGAAAGAGCACAGTAGATTAGATGGGGGACATCATTAATTATTAAATTGGTATTAAAATGATATGATGAGCTGGGCTCGGTGGCTCAGCCTGTAATCGCTCGCCTTTGGGAGGCTGAGGTGAGTGGATTGCCTGAGCCCGAGGGTTCGAGACCCGCCTGGGCAGCGAGACCTCATCTCTACAATAAATCAAAAAATCAGCTGGGCGTGGTAGCGCATGCCTGTAATTCTGGCTACTTGGAAGGCTGAGGTGGAAGTATCACCGGAGCCCAAGCAGGTCGAGGCTGCGGTGGTCGGGAGCGGCTACTGCACTCCAGTCTGGGTGACAGAGTGCAACTCCAACTAAAAAAAAAAAATGTTTTTAAAGCAAGACAAGTAATAGATCCTTGATAAAATACTCTCATCTATGCATACACACGCATGTGTATGCACACACACACACTCACACACACACACTACAGCAAAGAAGACCAAAACACAATTTTTCACAGACTTTTTCTGAAGATTGAAGATTGAAATTTTTAAAAAAAATTATTGTAAGGTAAGGTCTTGCCAAGTTGCCCAGGCTGTTCTCAAGCCTATGGGCTCAGGCAATCCCCTCACCTCGGACTCCCAAGTGCTGGGATTATAGGCTTGAGTCACAGTGCCGGGCCGAAAACTGGTTTCTAATATTGAGGATATTGTTGTTCTAATTCCCAGCCCTTCTGGGGCTCTTGTGAAGGAGAAAACATTTTTATATGTCCTTTGATTACATGAAATTAAGGCAGAGTCCGATCAAAGAGGTCTCCCATAGCTAAACACAATGAAGAGAAAAGGAAAAGGTGTCTTTTTGAGCAGAGAGGTGATAAATGTCCAGAGTAGGATACCCTGTGTGGAGATCATTTTTAGGAATAGTCATCTCTGGTATAGAATTGTACTGCCCCCTGTTCTCCATGGTAATTTCCCTTCTTGACAGGTCTATCCATGGTTCAGACATCCACTGAAGCCGATTTGACCTCTAGCCCTGTGTCAGCTTGTAAAGGAAGGGAAGGGCTGAAGGAAAAGGACCCCCATTGGAAGGCATGGAGAGGAAGGAGGAACAAGAGATGAAATTAACCTTGAAAATGGTGACACTTCCTGGGCCAGAGCCAACACTTCCTGCAGTTGTAGAAAAGTTTGGGGTCTGAGTTATTTGACCACCAAAGAAAAAGTTTTGCTCCGTGTATGGGAAAACAACATTCAGTATGATTCTTCCTATTCTTCAACTCACAACAATCAACACTGAAGACTTCTGTGCACAAGTATGTGGGGTTTTTTTTCCCCTACATACTAAGCAAGTAATCAATTCTGCAACAGATACCAGCTGGGTGTCCTCCAATTCAATTACAGTACTATTTACCTGGAGATAGCTTCAGATCCCACAGAGGAGGGCTCAGTCCCCAAGACTCACCCCCACCAGTTGCAAGTATGAGCTTCCAGAATTATGACTGATTGGCTTCAAGCTGGGGTTCTCATGACCCTCTCCTTGGGTTTGAGTTGCTAGGGAGGCTCACAGAACTCAGGAAACAATTATATTTACTGGTTTATTACAAAAGGTAGAGATGAGGGAATGTATAGAGAGAAGGGGTATGGAACTTCCATCCCTTCTGCAGGTGCACTTCCCTCCAGGAACCTCCACATGTTCAGCTCTGTCCTCTCTGGCCTCTTAAGGAGTCTTCATTGGATAGGCCCGATTGAAGCATGAACAACTGTGTCAAAGTGTGATTGGACAAAAAGGGTGTGATCTGATACTAATAGATGGAGTGGGGAAACCCATCAGGCTGGTCTGTTTAGATTCTTCTTGGCCTCTCTGTGCAGCATTCCTTCCTCCAGGGTATTGGGAACTTGTGATAGACAATCAGATCTCTTCTTAAATGGGATTCTTGTGACCTACAATTAAATCCCTTCTGAAATGGGAGTCTTGTGAGCTACAATGAGACAAGGTAGGTCAGACACAGAGAGACAGGAGAAGATTCTTGCCGTGGGGAGAAAAAGGACCAGATGAAAGGAAGGCAGTAGAAGAGAGAGAGAGTCAGAGAGAGAGAGAGAAAGATTGATTCTGATTACTGAGATCTAGAACACCCCAACATAAAAAAGATTGTAACAAGGGCTATGGGAGTTATAAGCCATGAACCATAGACAAAAACATGTATAGATGTAGATATATGTAGATATAAATCTATCTCTCTATCATCTATCTATCATATGTCTATCATTATCTATATCTATCATCTATCTGAGATGCCCAAAGGTTGAAGAACTTGTGGGCGTCCCTGTCATCTCTCTATCTCTAAATATCTCTCTCTCTCTATCTTCATCATCATCTATATCTATCTATCTATCTGAGTTGTCCAAAGGCTGAAGAACTTGTGAGCTTCCCTTTCATCTCTCTCTCTCTCTATCATCTTCTATCAATCATCTATCTATCTATCATTATCATCTATATCTATCTATCTATCTGAGATGCCCAGTAACACAGACCCATTGCAGTCACCTTCCTGGCACCCTGAGGCCCTGTTATTGCACCCCCAAATCTACTCTGTTTCCCTGTACCTCCTTTACTCCTGTCTCTTCATCTCCAGTGCATCTTCATCTCTAGCCCTTTCCCCTCCTTGTTCATCTAATCACCCAATAGATATGTGTTGAGGGCTCACCCTGTGCCAGGAACTGTACTGGCAACAGAATAGAAGGTGGGTGAATTGGAGCCCCTCCTGGGCCATGGATCCTTACATCCTAGTGAGATAGCTGCTGAAGAGTCAAACCCAAGCAGCTGCCCACATCTGAGCTTAGCAGAGCTGGGCAGTGAAGTGGGGTGAGGTTGGTCTCTTGATGAAAAGTGACCAGAAATACAGGCTGCTGTGAACTTCTTGTGATGGAGGCCGCAGACTTGGAGGTTTTGAGCCTGGAATTTGATGTCACACAGACCCAAATCCTACTACTTACCAATTCTGTGACCTTGTCTCTGAGTCTCTTTTCCCTTCTGGAACTAACAAGCCTCCCCAACTAACAGGTTAAGATTGGGTGATTTGTTCCTCATAAAGCACTCAGCACAGTACTCGGTGCCTGGCTGTAGAAACGGGAGCTAGTTTAATGACAGGGATCTGCCCGGGAATTATGTGAGAAAAGAGGAAGAGAGGTTCCAGTCTGTGTTCCACTCCTGCCTTCCTCTGCCCACTTCTCCAGCCCCTACCACCAGTCTTCTCCAGTTAGAAAGGTAGCACTTCCTAATGTGGAAACCGAAAACAGGGGGCAAGTGGAAACAGGAAACTTGAATCATCAACAGAAACCGGGTTCCTGTGTGCTCTATACACATGAGCACCCTCCTAAGAAGGTCCTCTGCCCCACCCCCGCCCCCAAGCAAAGCTGGCCCTCCTAGGCTCTACAGCACCTGCTCCAGCTTGACTCACTCTCTGAACAGGTCTTTAAAGCAGTCTTTCTCAAGCTCTAAAGGTCATAACTCCTTTGAATGGCTGGAAAAACCCTGTGCTGAAATCACAGAGTCAAGGAAAGAATAACAGGCCGCAAAGTGGAACCAAATGCAGGGAGTTGAACAGATGTTTATTTTGATCCTTGTCCAGTTTTGGTCAAGAAAAGAATAAAATGTCCAGGAAAAGTCAAGTGTAAGGAAGGGGTGGGAAAGGAGCTAGTATCTGAGACTTTATATGAAAAAAGATAAAAAATTTGATCCATTTATCATAGCATACAAAAAGATAAATTCCATATAAATTTTAAAAATACAATATTGGGGAAAATGAATTCCTCTACAACTTGGGAGTGGAGAAAACTTTTTTTTTTTTTTTTTTTGAGTTGGAGTCTCACTCTGTCGCCCAGACTGGAGTGCAGTGGCCACTCCCGGCCACCACAGCCTCGACCTGCTGGGCTCCGGCGATCCTTCCGCCTCAGCCTTCCAAGTAACCGGAATTACAGGCATGTGCTACCACGCCCGGCTAATTTTTTGATTTATTGTAGAGATGAGGTCTCGCTGCCCAGGCGGGTCTCGAACCCTCGGGCTCAGGCAAGCCATTCACCTCAGCCTCCCAAAGGCGTGGGATTACAGGTTGAGCCACCGAGCCCAGCTGGAGAAGACTTTTATAACTATGGTTAAAATTAAAGATAAATACTGATAAATTTGACTACATAAATATATAAAAGCAAAAACATTTGCAAGGGAAAAAACATTACCATAAGCAAAGTAAAAAGACAAATGGCAAACATATCACAGACCAGTGGTTAATATCCCTAATGTATCAAGAGCATCTAAAAGTAGGGGGGCAGGGCGCGGTGGCTCAGACTGTAATCCCAGCACTTTGGGAGGCCGAGGAGAGAGGATTGCCTGAGCCCAGGTTTTGAGACCAGGCTGGGTACCATGGTGAGACTTCCTCTCTACACTAAATCACAAAAACTTGCTGGGCGTGGTGGTGTGCATCTGTGGTTCCAGCTACTTGGAAGGCTGAGGCGGAAGGATCACCTGAGCTCAGCAGGTTGAGGCTGCATGGTTTTGAGCGTACCACTGCACTCCAGCCTGGGTGACAGCATGAGACTCCAACTCAAAAAAATAAAATAAAATAAAATAAATAAAAGTAGAGGGGGAAAAAATCAACTCAATTTCAAAAGTGGGCAGAAGATATGAAGAAAAAATCTACAGACAAAGAAATGTAAAAGGCTCATAACCTGTAAAAAGATGTTTAAACTTGTTTCTAATAAGAAAAATATAGGCCCCCCCCTTCTCATGCTCTCCAGGGATCATGGCCGATCCTCCCCGTTGAGGCAGATCAAGATCGAGACCAGTATGGCGAAGTGATTGGTCAAAGAAAAAGTGATGTATGAAAAAGAAGCAAAACAACAAGAAGAAAAGATTGAAAAAATGAGAGCTGAAGATGGTGAAAATTATACCCTTAAAAAGCAGGTAGAGATCCTAAAGGAGTCCCGGATGATGAACCCAGATTGCCAGCGCAGGTTGGAAGCAGCATACGCCAACCTCCGGCAGGTGTTAGAAAGTGAAAAAGACTTGGAGGAAACTGAAGAATATAAAGAAGCACGTTTAGTACGTGAAGTTAGAAGCCTGAAACTTTTCTGTACAGAATGTTTGTTGCATCAAGTCCTGGGAGTCCATTCTACAATTAATTATTTATGACCACTGCTGTGTGTTCAAGTAGTATGAGAATGTGATTCTTTTTATGCAGTTATGTAGATATTCTTTTTTTTTTTTTTTTTTTGAGTTGGAGTCTCACTCTGTCGCCCAGACTGGAGTGCAGTGGCCGCTCCCGGCCACCACAGCCTTGACCTACTGGGCTCTGGCGATCCTTCCACCTCAGCCTTCCGAGTAGCTGGAACTACAGGCGTGTGCTATCATGTCCGGTTAATTTTTTGATTTATTGTAGAGATAAGGTCTCGCCAAGTTGCCCAGGCGGGTCTCGAACCCACGGGTTCAGGCAATCCACTCACCTCAGCCTCCCAAGGCGAA
>NW_007247762.1:99990-102972 GCF_000164805.1 Carlito syrichta | reverse complement strand
TGCCTGATTTAATGTCAAATATATATTTATCTATATATATATATATATATATATATATCAAAATTATACTAAGGTAGTATGTTATACCTATCATATTGGCAAAAATTCAAAAATGTGCCAACACACTGAGTTGGCAAACCTAGCACATCGTTGGTAGGAGTGAAAAACAAGGCAACCACTATGAAGGGGAAACTGGCTAGCAATAACTAGTGAAGTTGCACATGCACTTCCTCTGTGATCCAGCAATACCACTTCTAACACTATTCCAAAACATCACTGGAAAAATAGGAAAAAGTATTTGCATAGGCTATTTATTGCAGCCCTGCTTGTAAAAACAAAAGACTAGAAATAACCCAAGTGTCTAACAGTAGACTGGTTGAATTAAATATGAAGTACTATGAAGCATTAAAAAAAGGAATAAAGACTATATCTACACACTGCCATGAAGTGTAAAGAAAGGCAAAGCTGCATATAAATTATTCTAAATAAAAAATGTTATAGCCGGGCTCATTGGCTCAGCCTGTAATCTCGCGCTTTGGGAGACTGAGATGAGTGGATTGCATAAGCCCGCGGGTTCGAGACCCGCCCGGGCAACTTGGCAAGTCCTCATCTCTACAATAAATCAAAAAATAAGCCGGGCGTGGTAGCGCGCGCCTGTAGTTCCAGCAACTTGGAAGGCTGAGGCGGAAGGATCGCCAGAGCCCAGCAGGTTGAGGCTGTGGTGGCCAGGAGCAGCCACTGCACTCCAGACTGGGCGGCAGAGATTCCAACTCAAAAAAATAAAAAATACAAAATAATAAAATAAATAATAGTTATAATTTTAAAAAGAAAAATGGGAAAATGTGCATAGTATTCTACTCTTGGTCTAAGAACAAATACATATGTATTTGTTTTATATATGTTTAAATTCTCTGAAAATCAAAAGCAAAATAAAACAAAAGAATCTATCTGCGCAGCAAGTTAGTGATATAATAGATGGTCTCAAACCAGTTAGACCACTGCAATCTGATTATATTTCCCTAGTGAGATATGGCCTAAGGGAAAAGAAAAAAGAACAGAAAAACTAATTTCATTGTGGAGACAAAAGTGACTCTATTTCAGATGCTAATCCACCATATTGACTTCTGGTTAACCCCAGTCCTGTGAATACCTCCTGATTCCTGCTTTATTTACTGTCCTTAGTATAAGAACAAAGAAACTTTGATGTTATCACACAAATTATATGCTGCATATGGCATTCTTGCCTGTTCTGGAAGGTTGTCTTTGTCTTGCACAGAGCACATATACACTTTCCCTGTGGTATATAAGCCCTGGTTCTGAGTAGTAATCATGTGGAGATCTGTCTTGTGGCTACCCAAAACCACACTTCTGTATTTAAGTTCATCTAGTAAAACACTCTTTACCAACAAACTGGATTCGTCTGCCCCTTCGGTTTCTCAGGGCCTTCAGCATCTGGGGGCCACATTGCATTTTACCGAACTTTCTCATCATTATCTTATCAATGGTGATAATATTGATGCTGTTATTTTAAGACTGGGTATAGTTATTGAAGGATAAAGCAAATATTGATGTGTTTGGGAATTGGAATATTTGTTTGGGAGAAAATAATAGATTTAAAATATATGAAGTTATATTAAAAACACCCAAGCCGGGCTCGGTGGCTCAGCCTGTAATCCCACGCCTTTGGGAGGCTGAGGTGAGTGGATTGCCTGAGCCCGCGGGTTCGAGACCCACCTGGGCAGCGAGACCTCATCTCTACAATAAATCAAAAAATCAGCCGGGCGTGGTAGCGCATGCCTGTAATTCTGGCTACCTGGAAGGCTGAGGCGGAAGGATCGCCGGAGCCCAGCAAGTCAAGGCTGCGGTGGCCGGGAGCGGCCACTGCACTCCAGTCTGGTTGACAGAGTGAGACTCCAACTCAAAAAAGCAAAACAAAACAAAAAAAACACTCAGAGCCTCATTTGAATAGAGAGTACTTAATATAAGTAAAGGAGGAGTTTATCTTTAAATATATATGCTTGGGTTTTCTTTCCTCTAGAAGGCCCTAGAAACAACCCTGGAGCCGTGAATACCCCTAGTGCTCCAACTGTGGTCTCTGATTGCCATTTCCCTTTAAACAAATTCAGAACTTCTTGAAGAAAAATTTGGTTCTCAGCCTAGGGAAGGAAATGTACAAGATCTGCTTGGATGTCTCATCATAGCAGAAACTCGAGAAGCTATCAAAATCTCTTAAGTCTGTTTAAGGGAGTTGAAAAGATTCCCACTGACACTTTGAGCATTCATAAGACTAGCAACTACAATGGACTGAAGTACATTAAGCATGTTTAAATCCATGATTTTCATAAAAGTGTTTTAAATAACAGGTCGCTTTTGGAGGACTCTAAGTTGCCAACTTAATTTGAAAAGTGGTCTTGGAAAAGGGGAAATCCTTTTTTTTTTTTTTTTAAGTCAGAGTCTCACTCTATCACCCAGGCTGGAGTGCAGTGGCAAGCTCATGGCCACCGCAGCCTCGACCTGCTGGGCTCAGGTGATCCTTCCACCTCAGCCTTCCAAGTAGCTGGAACTACAGGTGCATATCAGCACGCTCAGCTAATTTTTTGATTTATTGTACAGACAAAGTCTCTCCAAGTTGCCCAGGCTGGTCTTGAACCCCTGAGCTCGGGCAATCCTCTCGTCTCTTCTTTCCAAAGTGCCAGGATTATAGGTGTGAGCCACTGCACCTGGCCTAAGGGAAATTCTTTATTTTGCCTTTCCTATAGAAACGATAACTGATCATATGATTAATGAAGTGATTTCTCTTACATAAGTAGTTCACCTAGTAAATGAGGAAAGGAATGTAGAATTCCAATGTCACTATTTTGCCGCTCCTAATAAAATTAGACATTAGTCAGCCGGGCTCGGTGGCTCAGCCTGTAATCCCGCGCCTTTGGGAGACTGAGGTGAGTGGATTGCCTGAGCCCGAGGGTTCGAGACCCACCTGGA
>NW_007247762.1:69861-99970 GCF_000164805.1 Carlito syrichta | reverse complement strand
CCTGGGCAGCGAGACCTCATCTCTACAATAAATCAAAAAATCAGCCGGGTGTGGTAGCGCATGCCTGTAATTCCAGCTACTTGGAAGGCTGAGGCGGAAGGATCGCCAGAGCCCAGCGGGTCGAGGTTGCGGTGGCCGGGAGCAGCCACTGCACTCCAGTCTGGGCGACAGAGTGAGACTCCAACTCAAAAAAAAAACAAAACAATTAGGCATTAGTCACTTATCACTAATAACTTATAACACCACCAAAAGACACATGAACAGATATAATGAGCCTCCAGCTAAATGTTCACAACTTTCCCTGGGAAGGAGTTCTGTGAAAGTAAACACTGAACCTCAATCTGATCAGGCCTCTAGATGGAATCATCCATTGACAAGGAAGTCAGGGAACAGAAGAACATATTGCATAGCACCTTGAGGATATAATCAGCAAAACCCAGGCTAGAATACTATACAGTATCAAAAAAATTTTCAGTTTTTTCAACACACCTTTTGCAAGGGGAAAAAAGAATGGAAGAGAGAACCTATACATTTAAAAAGGCATTTAGAAATCAACCAAGATAATGTATAGACTTTATTTCAATCTTAATTTTTTTTTTTTTTTGAGTTGGAGTCACACTCTGCCGCCCAGACTGGAGTGCAGTGACCGCTCCTGGCCACCGCAGCCTCGACCTGCTGGACTCCGGCGATCCTTCCGCATCAGCCTTCCAAGTAGCCGAAATTACAGGCGCGCGCTACCACACCCGGCTAATTTTTTGATTTATTGTAGAGATGAGGTCTCGCTGCCCAGGCGGGTATCGAACCCGCCGGCTCAGGCAATCCACTCACCTCAGCCTCCCAAAGGCGCGGGATTACAGGCTGAGCCACCGAGCCCGGCTTCAATCTTAATTTTTAAAAAGTAAACTTATGAAAAAATATATGAGACAGTTGGGGGAATATGAAAAAAATCTGAGGCTCCTAGACTCCAAGCTGTCTCACCATTGGCCTGAGCCTAGGAATCTCTGCTGTTTTAAGCCAAGACACTTCAAAGTCCAGAACCACAGAACTAGACCATCTCTCTCCAACTGGCTCTTCACCTATGATGGCCACCTTTCCCAGTCCATCCTCCAAGCCTCCCAGCTTCCCCTTCTACTGGTGCAGAAGAGGAAATCAGGAGATTAGAGGAAGCCAGAATGAGGTGACAGGCAAGAGTTTTCTGGAGGTAGTTCTAATTCAGGCTCTTACCCATCTGGAGAATAGATTTTGGCATTATTCAGAATGTCCCCAAATGAACAAGTCCTGCTTTTTTTTTTTTTTTTTTGAGTTTTTTTTTTTTTTCCAGAGTCTCACTCTGTTGCCCAGACTGGAGTGCAGTGGCTGCTCCTGGCCACCGCAACCTTGACCTGCTGGACTCCGGCGATCCTTCCGTCTCAGCCTTCCAAGTAGCTGGAACTACAGGCGCATGCTACCATGCTTGGCTAATTTTTTATTTACTGTAGAGCTGAGGTCTTGCCAAATTGGCCAGGCGGGTCTTGAATCCCAAAGGCGCGGGATTACAGGCTGAGCCACCGAGCCTGGCTAAGTCCTGCTTTTGTAAGGTGAGTTGATGTTTCTGATATCAACTGGGACTGTAATTTGGAAACCACCATCAACATCCCCACCAGCTGGAATAACTGTAAAAGAAGCAATATGAGACTCCATTTTGAAAAAAGGTAAACTCTATCCCGAGGATCTAAACGCTCTTAAGTCAGATCTGGGTATTAACCAAATCTCCCCACCTATGCCTGCTATGGTCTTTCAAATCACTTAACCTTTCCAAGATCCGGTTGCCATTTCTGCAAGAAGGGATATCCTATCTACAAAGACAGGAACCAGACTAAGTGATCTCTTGAAGTCCTTTACTGCTCTGAGCTCTAACCTTATCGGATTTTATATGGAAAGTAACTTCTATTTCAGGGAACAGAATAAACACTGGATACATGAAGCCATGGGGCTGAAGTCGGTAGGCAGATAGTATTTTTTTATTTTGTTATTTTTTATTTACTTATTTATTTATTCTTTTTTTTTTGAGTTGGAGCCTCACTCTGTCGCCCAGACTGGAGTGCAGTGGCCACTCCCAGCCACCGCAGGCTCGACCTGCTGGGCTCTCGCGATCCTTCTGCCTCAGCCTTCCGAGTAGCCGGAATTACAGGCATGCGCTACCATGCCTGGTTGATTTTTTGATTTATTGTAGAGATGAGGTCTCGCTGCCCAGGCGAGTCTTGAACCCTCAGGCTCAGGCAATCCACTCACCTCAGCCTCCCAAAGGCGCGGGATTACAGGCTGAGCCACCGAGCCTGGCTTTTTAATTTTTTTATTTTTATTTTTATTTTTTGAGTTGGAGTCTCACTCTGTGGCCCAGACTGGAGTGCAGTGGCTGCTCCCCACCACTGCAGCCTTGACATGCTGGGCTCCAGCGATCCTTCCACCTCAGCCTTCCAAGTAGCTGGAACTACAGGTGCATGCTACCACACCTGGCTAATTTTTGATTTATTGTAGAGATGACGTCTCGCCAAGTTGCCCAGGTAGGTCTCGAACCCGCAGGCTCAGGCAATCCACTCACGTCAGCCTCCCAAAGCACTGGGATTACAGGCTAAGCCACCGAGCCCGGCTAGATAGTATTTTTTTAAATGGACTATTTGTTGAGCTCTTGCTACATACCCAGTACTAGGCTAGGTCCTAGCACCATCCTCCCACATGCATCATCCCATATAATAGCCTCAACAACTTAAGAGGTAACAACCATCCACTTCCTTCTCTCAAGCACAATCTCACTCTCAAGAATATCTCTTACAAATTTCCTATTTTAAACACCTGGAAGTTATATGCAACAACTGAAGTTTCATGCACCATGTATTGAAGATGCTGAGGGACAGTCCCAGTCTAAGAGAAAAGTCTGAGGTAATTGGGGGGCCAGGGACCTCCATAACACAATGAACAAAGGCTCTTCCATCTACCCTTTAAGCAGAGGAATGTGTCTCTAATGGAATGTGTCATCTTTGCAAAAGATGACCAGATGATACCAAGCTTTTCCATGAATTTGACAAGAGCCATAAAAAGTCATTGCTCCCTTCCCAGTGGCTCATCTGGGTCCTTCTTTGTAGGAACTCCAGAAAGCAACACATGATTCACTTCTCTAACTAAAGTCTTGTTCTACTCCTTACGATTTTATAATAATTGAGTAAGACTGAACATTGGGTGCATTTTTGCAAGAAGTCACAATATAATTGGTGATTATAGAGCAATTGATTTTTCTCCATCATTTCCTAACAAGGTTCATGCCTTGAAGATTTAATAATGACATAATGATAGTGACAGAAAAAAAAGAGGAATTTACATGGGAGGCAAGGTGCAAAATATATATGTAAAGTGACATCAGTGAAGAAGCAACACTTGAATTGTGTTCCCATTAATTTGGCAAACACACACACACACACACACACACACACAGCCCCCCCCCAAAAAAAATTCATATAATTAACATGGGGCTAAACTTTGCAACTATAGCCAATCATATCTTATCTATAATTATTTCAGTGAATACATGAAGCAATATGCTTCCTTTCTTGTGTCTCCTTGCTATGGACATTCAGTATGGTCAACAAGTGCATCTGCAAATTTGACATTGCTGATTGCTTCACTTGCCTGTGAAGACCCCTGACATGTGGGAACATGCGGTTTTGCTGAGGCTCAGATGCAAATTGTACTGCCCAGCTGGGTATGGGTGAATGATGAGAGCTGACCACCTAGCTTCCCAAGGCAGATTTGTGTTTCTCAGTCAGTGGTCACAGGCAAGAACCCATGAGAAACAACTTTTTTTCCCTCCCCCAAATCCAATAGCCAGCACTGATACTACAAGTAATGAAAATGCAAAGAGATCAGAGAAAGTAACCGTTTTTAAGAATTATAGGCTGCGTCTGGTGGTTCATGCCTGTAATCCCAGCACTTTGGGAGGTTGAGGAGGGAGGATGGCTTGAGTTCAGGAGTTCCAGACCAGCTTGGGAAACATAATGAGACCTTATCTTTACAAAAAATCTAAAAAATTATCCAGGCGTGTTGGTGTGTGCCTATAGTCCAAGCTACTTGGGAGGCTGAAGCGAAAGGCTCAATCACCAGAGCCCAGAAGTTCAAGGCTGTAATAAGCCAGGATCATGTCATTACACTCCAGCCTGAGTGATAGAGTGAGACCCAGACTCAAAAAACAAACAAAAAACAGAATTATAAATTGGGGTGAATTAAACACTGGCATATTGATCTTGATGATAGCTCAGCTCTATTGATCCATAATAAATGCCTATTTTTTTAAATGGAGAAACTGCTTCAGGAAATGTTTCCAGCCAGCTCAAGAATTTCTTACAGAGTAAAATACAAAATTTAAGTGAAAGTAGGAACAGTGGTTAATGTGTGGTAAGAGAATACAAACAGGAAGCAGTAGCCTCTTCACATAAACATAATTGAGAAAGGCCTGGAAAACCTGGAGAAGTATTTATGTATCATCTAATTTGAAGATTTACAAAAATCTCTGGTGCCTTTTGCAGAGGTCAAGCAAGGGTCAGCTGCTGTCCTTCCTGCAAGCAGGCCAATGGATGCTACATGGCAACTTGCCTTTCATTTCGGTATTCCTCATCCAGATCCACATAAATGGGTTTTGGAGGCTGAAAGATTCTGACTTCCCTAGAACAAGACTTCCTTATAGGCAAGATGAAATTGGGTAGTGGGGTTGGTTGAAGCAGTCAGTGTGACAAGTATAGGATCCCTCTCCAACAGGAAAATCTTCAGATGCATCTTCCAAGACCGCATCCTCTCTCTACATAGATATTATCTAGTGTCACATGCATATCCTCCCCTGCCTTCCTACTTATTATTTTATTCTTGTTTAATGATACCCAGATTTATCATATTTGTAGATTTTCTTATAACTATCAAAGTCCTTTTGTGTATAAATTTGGTCTACATAAATAATAATAGTGGCTATCAGTTTTTGCTATAACATTCAAAACAATTCATATACATTGTCTTTTATCTTCACAATTATGGGGAAAAGAATTTACAGAAAGCAGAGGCACAAAAAAGGGAGACAACTCACTCGAGTTCTCATAGTTAGTAAGGGATAGACTTAGCGTTCAACTCAAATGGGAGGAAATCTGTACCAAGACTTGTTCTATTAGTAAGTTGCCTCTAACAGTATGCATCTCATTCACACCACTCTCTCACCTACTATCAGTTAGACAGAACATTAGTAGTATTTTGGAGGGGCTGGGTTTTTTGTCTTTTGGGTTGTTTTCTAGGTTGTTTTGTTTTGTTTTGTTTTGTTTTTTTGAGTTGGAGTCTCACTCTGTCGCCCAGACCAGAGTGCAGTGGCCGCTCCCGGCCACCGCAGCCTCAACCTGCTGGGCTCTGGCGATCCTTCCACCTCAGCTTTCCAAGTAGCCAGAATTACAGGCATGCGCTACCACGCCCGACTGATTTTTTGATTTATTGTAGAGATGAGGTCTTGCTGCCGAGGCGGGTCTCGAACCCACGGACTCAGGCAATCCACTCACCTCAGCCTCCCAAAGGCGTGGGATTACAGGCTTAGCCACCAAGCCGGGCTGTCTTGTTTTTTGAGATAGGGTCTCACTCTGTTGCCCAGGCTGGAGTGCAGTAGCATGACCACAGCTCACTGCAGCCTAGACCTCTTGGTCCTCCACCTCCACTTCCCAAGTAACTGGGACTACAGATGTGCACCACCACATCTAGTTAATTTTTGTATTTTTCATAGAAATAAGGTCTCCCTATGTTTGTTATCCAGGTTTATCTTGAACTCCTGGGCTCAAGTAATTCTCCCACTTTGGCCTCCCAAAGTGCTGGGATTACAGACACGAGCCACTATGCCTGGCCGTACCAGAAGTTTTTCAAAAATTGTTTTCCAAGCTGGGCTAATGGAGGGTTAACTCACACACATACCTCACACATACACACACGTATCCTTTATTCAGCTAGATTACTCCATCCTTTCAAACAAAGGCATTGATGCCAGACACCAGCAGATAAACAAGTCAGAGACGGCCCTGCCCTTTTGGAGCTTCTGTTTTTACTCCCGCTAATCTTCGGGTGTGTCTCGAGTGATACCTTCTTCAGTGGGCGTTCCTTATCATCCCAAACTAAATTAGATAACCTTATTACACACCTTGCATTTTTTCTTCATCACTCCCCGACCCCCTTTAATTACTTGTTCAATGTCTTTCTTATTGTCCTGTGACCTTCAAGGGAGCAAGATGGGTTGTCCCATTAGCTGTGATATCCAGCATCTTATGTAGCACCTGGCAAACAAGAGAACCCTAGTAAATATTGGTTGAATAAATGGAAGTTAATGAGCAGCCTTTTTCAAAGGTTAGGGAAGATGGTACAGGGCTGGTAACAAGCCAATATTTAGCTGGTTGTCACTTCTGTGCCACAGAGTGCTAAACTCTGCTTGATAGAAACCAGATTCACGACCCACCTGGGCAACTTGGCGAGATCTCATCTCTATAATAAATCAAAAATTACCAGGCGTGGTAGTGCGCGCCCGTAGTTCCAGCTACTTGGAAGGCTGAGGCGGAAGGATCGCCAGAACTCAGCAGGTCGAGGCTGCGGTGGCCGGGAGCGGCCACTGCACTCCAGTCTGGGCAACAGAATGAGCCTCCAACTAAAAAAAAAAAAGAAAAGAAAAGAAACCAGAAACCTCTGAGTTTAAGTCTCTCTCCCACTACACACACCTTCTCGTATCTGCCTTGCTAGCGAGATCTGCCCAGGTCCGCCTCAGCCCGGGAGCAGTACTAGCAGGTGGAAGCCTGCCCTGTAGAAGGACTAATTAATCCTATATGTCACATCAGTCTCACAGTTCTTGCCCTATGCACACCCACCCAATCCAGGTATCCCTTTGATCACCATTTCTAGCCTGGATTGAATCCCAAGAGAATCAACAATACCTGGAGCAAATGACCACAGCCCTACTTTACCCTTTGCTGTGCAGGGGTTACCTGGAGCAGTGGCTTTCCCATTGGGTTCTACAGGCTGTGCACCTGAGGATAAGCATAGTCTCAGAAAGAGATGGACATCCTGGCATGAGGCAGGCATAGGTGAGACAGGTCTTCAGAGAGGGACCTGGAACTCAGAAAGAGAGGCTTGGGCAGGCAAAGGTGGGAAATTCCATGTGTCTCTAATCTCTGGTCACACTCAGGGCATCTCTATAGGAAGGAAGCAGCAAACCACGAAGGCAGGAAGCACCAATTCCTGCAATTGCCTTTGGAGCATCAGATTATCTGGTTACCTGATGCTGGATATTTTGCTTTCACTTTTCTTAACCCTTGGCCTTTAGGGAAGTCCCATTTAATTGTTCCAGTTCTCTGCAGTGCCGATGGCCGTGACTGTGCTTGTTCATGGCATAAAGGGACAGAGAAACCTCTGGGGACACAGCAATGCTAGGAAGTCAGTCCAGCTTCCCCTCCCCATGGAGATGCTCTGTCTCTCTTCCCATCATAAATGATGTACCACTTGTTTTGTGTTTGTTTGTTTTTTTTGAGTTGGCATCTAACTCTTTCACCCAGGTTGGAGTGCAGTGGCACACTTATGGCCACCCCAGTGTCGACTTGCTGGGCTCTGGCAATCCTTCTGCCTCAGTCTTCCAAGTAGCCAGAACTACAGGTGCATGCTACCATGCCCAGTTAAATTTTGATTTATTGTAGAGATGAGGTCTTGCCAAGTTGCCTGGGATGGTACCCGCAGGCTCAGGCAATCCATTCAACCTGGCCTCCTAAAGTGCTGGGATTACAGACTGAGCCTCTGATCCCAGCCTATGCCACTTGTTTTATCACAGGAGGATGTTGGCTCTTTGTGGCATCTACACGAGCTGAAGATGCCCCAAAGCAGAGTGAGAGTCAGTTCTGCAGATTCATTCCCCTGGGGCTTAGAATTGCTCTGCACTTCACAGATCCCTGTAGCCCTTGGAATTCTGGGGGCCTTGCCAGAGGAAGGTCACCACCTAGCAGGCAAAGAGATCCCTTCTGTAGTCCCAAGGTAAGGAGTCTGGGCCACAAACTGCTTCCACCCCAAGATCTAAGGCTCAAAGTCACCGTTCCATTCTTCTGTGTTGTGCAGAACTGCCACCCACAATCCAGGGCACTTTTCTAGTTTCTTCATGAATTAGATCTTCCCTTTCATTGCTCTGAATGAAAAGAACTCTAATGACAAGCCACAATCCCTCTCCAAAACCATTATTATTAAAAACATTGATACTTTGTTCATGTGTGAATAGCCAACATTTTATAATATCTTCTCTCCCATGAGCACACACTTCCTCATTTTCCAACATATATGTCTACCTTTCCCCAATCTTATGCACAAAGTGTGGGACCACTGGAGCAGACCTCACTCTCCTCCGCTCTCACTCTGGGTCTCAAGATGATGCCCTGTTAGAAGCATTTGTGACCTCAGAGGAGAGTTCAGGACAGTAATGTGCTAGTAAACCAGTGTTTTATGGGGGGAGGGGGGAAATTCCTAGTTTGTAGCAGTCACCAGTTTCTATGGTGCAAATACTCCCTCCTATGACCAATTTCCAACCACCAACAGTTAACAACCAGCTGGCAAGTTTCCTGAATATTTAACACTTTAATCAGCAGGTATGAGCTGGTTTCAGCACACCACTGGTTCAGGGGAATCACTGGAACATCCCTGGGCACCAGGATGTTTTGACAAAATGAATAATAGATGCCAAAGAAGTGAAATGAGGGAGGAGATCTCATGCACCATTTCAGCCCCCGGCTCCATTGGCTCAGAGTACTGGAAAGAATACGGACTTTAGGGAGTCAGGAAAGCACTGGGTTTTAGTCCTTGTGAGACTTTGGGCAAGTTTCCGTATCCAACTCTGCAAAATAGGATTGATAAAATTTTCCTGTAGGATTACTTTGAGAATGAAATGAGAAACCTATACTAAATGCCTAACATATACATGGAGCAAGGTCTCAATAAATGTTCTTTCTGTTGCCCCCTAACCCTGTCCTAATTTTCCTATAGTTCAAATAATTATTTTCCAAAGGGTCCAACAGGAGGAGCCAAAACAACACTGTCAAAATGGGATCAGGTAAGTCAACCCAACTCACCCAGTTGTGGCTCTAACTTTGAACCCCCATACTGGGTGTGGTGGCTCATGCCTGTAATCCCAGCACTTTGGGAGGCCGAAGCAAGAGGATTGCTTGAGCCCAGGAGTTTAAGACCAGTCTGGGCAACATAGTAAGAACTCATCTCTACAAAAAAAAATTTTTTTTAATTAGCCAGGTGTGGTGGCATTCACCTACATGGGAGGCTGAGGTGAAAGGATCATCTGAGCCCAGCAGGTAGAGGCTGTGGTGAGCCACGATCATGCGACTGCACTCCAGCCTGGGTGATAGAGTGAGACAATGACCAAAAAAAAAAAAAAAACAACCTTTGGACCCCATCAAGGGCCACAACTTTTCTTCCCCTTCAATACACCCCCTTGTCCTCAATCCAAGAGGTAAATCCATCAAAATGTTCTATAGTTGGGGTTTATGCCACCTGGTTTCATTCTCCTTGGATATGACAAGCTACACCCAGAATCAGACCCCACAGTGCAAAAAGGAAGTAGCACAGCATGGCCAGAGCAGGAGCATCAGGCTGCACTGAACACAGGGCAGAGCACAGAAGGCGTTCTGCCTGCCCAAAATGCCTCCCACATCAAACCAGGTCCCAGAATGACAAGCCACGACTTGGTACAATTGTGTAGCAGGAGGCTGTGGTCAGATATTTAGAAGAACTTTCCAACTATAAAACCACCTCAGAAGGAAGTAGAATCTTTGTCTCTGTGGTTGGGGTGGGGGAGGAGGAGTCAGAGGTCAAAGGAACATAAGACTCACTAGATTTGAGAAGTTTGGCTATTCACAAACAGTAAAATAATTGTGATGATACAAGAGATGTTGACAGCAAATGAACTTGGAGAAATATGGTTTGTTGCTGCAAAGAACTTTTTGTAATCCAGAAAAAGTTTCAGAAACTTAAAAGTACAGAAACTTGGGGATGGGTATGGTAGCTCACATCTATAATCCGTTGAGGTGGGAGGATCACTTGAGGCCAAGAGTTCAAAACCAGCCTGGGCAATATAGCGAGACCTCTTCTCTACAGAAGAAGGAGGAGAAGGAGGAAGAGGAGGGAAAGGAGGAGGAGGAGGAGGAGAAGAAGAAAGTTAAAAAGGAAAACTGCAAAAATTTTAATTAGACATAAATGAAAAGATGTGAGTTTGAACCATGTCTGGTCACTTTCCAGTTACTGTCCTACACATGTTATCCAATCTCTCTGAGACTCAGTCACTCATACATTCATTCAGTCAGCATATATTTCTTGAGCATCTTGTATGTGTCTGGCATCAGGCTAAGTGAATCCTGGGGAGATGATGGTGAGCAAGACCAGGCACAGTCCTTTTTGTTGTGGAGTTTACAATGTATTCATCAGTAAAAAGGCATACTAATGCTGAGACAATTGCATATGCACAAGCACAAAAATGAAGGTGGACCCTTACCTCTCACCATACACAAAATTAACTCAAAATGGATCAAAAACTTAAACATAAGAGCTAAAATGATTAAATGCTTAGAAGAAAACAAAAGATTAGGCACCAAATGCACAAATAACAAAATAAAAAAATACACTGAACATCAAAATTTAAAGCTTATGTACTTCAAAGGGCATAAAGACAGTTTAAAAAAAAGATGCAAAGAATGGAATAAAATATTTGTAAATTATATATCAGTTAAAGGATCAAACTGTATTTAGAATCTATAAAGTCTTACAACTCAATAATTAAAAGACAATCTGTAATAAAAAAAAATGGGCAAAGGATCTGAATAAATGTTTCTCCAAAGTTATATAAATAGCCAATCAATACATGAAAAGAAACTCAACATTATTAACCACCAAGAAAATGCAAACCTAAACCACCATAAGATACGACTTCAGGCTGGGCACGGTGTCTCATGCCTATAATCCCAGCAATTTGGGAGGCCGAGGAGAGAGGACTGCCTGAGCTCACGGGTTCGAGACCAGACTGGGCAACTTGGTGAGACTTCATCTCCACAATAAATCAAAAACTTAGTTGGGCATGATGGTACATGCCTGTAGTTCCAGCTATTTGGAAGGCTAAGGCAGAAGGATCACCTGAGCCCAGTAGGTTGAGGATGTGGTGGCCGTGAGCATGCCACTGCACTCCAGTCTGGGTGACAGAGTGAAATTCTAACTAAAAAATAATAATAATAATACTTCATAGCCACTAAAATGACTAGAATCAAAAAGACAGATTGGAGACATTGGAACCCTCATACACTGCTAGTAGGAATGTCAAATTGGAAATCAGTCTGGAAGCCACATTGGAAATCAGTCTGGCCGTTCCTCAAAAGGTTAAACATAGATTTACTATATGACCTAGAAATTCCATTCCTAGATACATACCCAAGAGAAATAAAAACATGTCTATTCAAAATCTTGTACATGAATGTTCATACCAGCATTATTTATAATTACTAAAATGTGGAAACAATGCAAATGGTCCATCAACTGATGAGTGGAAAAATAAAATGTGATACATCCATGCAATGAAACAGTATTTAGCAACAAAAAGAAGCAAAGTACTGATACATGCTACAATATGGAGGAAACTTGAAGATACTATGTTAAGTGAAATAAAAGCCAGCTACAAAAGGAAAAATATTATATGATTCCACTTAAAGGAAGCATTTGGAGTGATTAAATTCATAGAGACAGAAGGTAGAATGGTGGTTGTCAGGGGCTGAGAAGAAGAGGGGATGGACAAGATATTATTTACTTGGTACAGTTTCAGGGGGGAAGTTGAAGTTCTGGAGATGGCTGATGGCGATGGTTGCTCAACAATATGGAGTACTTAATGCCTCTGAACTATACACTTAAACATGGTTAAAATGGTAAAATTTTGTATTGTGTATATTTTACCACAATTAAAAATAATAAGTCAAGCATGGTGGCTCATACCTGCAATCCTAGCACTTTGGAAGGCCAAGGCAGGATGATTGCTTGAGTCCAACTGTTGAAGACCGGTCTGGGCAACATAGGAAGACCTTGTCTCTACAAAAAATAAAAATAAAAATAAAAAAATTAGCCAGATATGGTGGTGCAACACCTGTAGTCCCAGGAGGTTGAGGTTGCACTCCAGCCTGGGCCACAGAATGAAACTCCAACTCAAAATAAACAAATAAATAAAAATAAAAGCATAATAATAATTCTTATCTCATAGGATCATTGTGAGGATCAAAGGAGATGAATATCGGCTGAAGAAATTGAAAGAATGTCTAAAGTGAGTAACATTTATGAACCTGAATTGGAGAGACAATTTAACTTTCTACTTTAATTCATTTATCTACTGTTGAGGTTTCTCCCTGTCTGATATGCTTCTATAATACAACAAAGTAAGACACGGAGTCTGCTTGCATTCCTGAGTTATTGATTTATTCAAGCCTTAGTGTCCACAAAAAAGCACATAAGGGGTTAGGATCAACATTCTATTTTTTTTTTTTTTTTTTGAGTCAGAGTCTCACTGTGTTGCTCAGGCTGGAGTGCAGTCAGTGGCACACTCATAGCCATCACAGCCTCGACCTGCTGGGCTCCGGCAATCCTTCTGCCTCAGCCTTCTGAGTAGCTGGAATCACAGACAGGTGCCACCATGTCCGGCTAATTTTTTGGTTGACTGTAGAGACGACATCTTGCCAAGTTGCCCAAGCTGGTCTTGAACCCCTGAGCTCAGGCAATCCTCTCACCTCTGCTTCCCAAATTACTGGGATTACAGGCTTGAGCCACCATGCCCGGCAACATTCTATTCTTGGCTAGTGTTTGACCTTCTTGTGTATCTTTTCCCAGATTTCCTTAACTTTGCTTACCTTTCTCCCTGTCCACCCTCAGCTGACATGAGGGTGTTAGTCACAAAATCTCCAACCGCCCAGTCTGATCACTGGATCCTCTCATCTTGTCCCAACAAAGGTCCCAGGCCCCAGATGGAGAAGGCTCCCAATCCCCCTTACCCAGTGTCCCTGAATGCCTCCCCTCCCCCCACTGCTACCCGATTTCATATAACAAAATCTTCCCTGAGAACTGGTTTTTCAGTTCCTCATTTTGCAGATTGCGAGACCCACTCTTTAGGAGGCCGGAGATGGCTCAGAGCCCAGCCAGCCCGGAAGTCTGTTTCCTGAATCGGCGAACACTGGCAGAAATCCAGACAGTTGACGTCACCTGGTCCAGATGGCGGAAACCATTGCCCAACCGTAGGAAATTGATGCCAATCACACATTTCTCTGTGACTCTCCCCTCGGCCTAGAAAAGATTTTCCTAGATAGGAGGCAGCTGAGTAGTAGTGGAAAGCGCCCTGACCTTTGAACCACGTGATGTGCTGAGTGTGAGACTAGCTACAGCGTCAACTGACGAACAACGTGAGCCCTGAGCACTGGACGCCGAGTCAGAAGACGTAAATCTGAGTAGGAGTGCTGCCACCTAACTTCTGACCTTTGACACATCATTGAATTTCCTTGAGTAGGTTTTTCTTAAGCTATGAATAATAATGTCTACCTCACAGAAGCTATTATTACAAGACTGGAGTGAGGTCACCTATGTAAGAGATTTCATAAACTTGAGGCAGGATGCCAATGCAGAATTCTGCCTCCGTGAGAGCCTTCCTGAGAGAAGAAGATCCCGGGGAGGCAGGAGGAAGAGTGGGTACAAGCTGATCCCAGAGCCAGGGCCAGCACTATGTGAGAGTGGGCTTGCCAGTGACTAGCTCTGCAGCAGGGCTGCATCATTTAACCTCTCTGTGCCCAGTTACTCACAGACAAAATAAGAATGATAAAACAGCCGGGTGCGGTGGCTCAGCCTGTAATCCCGCGCTTTGGGAGGCTGAGGTAAGAGGATTGCCTGAGCCCACAGATTCAAGACCCGCCTGGGCAACTTGGCGATACCTCATCTCTATAATAAATCAAAAAATTAGCCAAACGTGGTAGCGCGCACCTGTAGTTCCAGCTACTTGGAAGGCTGAGGCGGAAGGATCGCCGGAGCCCAACAGGTCGAAGCTGCGGTGGCCGGGAGCGGCCACTGCACTCCAGTCTGGGCGACAGAGTGAGACTCCAACTCAAAAAAAAAAAAACAAAAAAAAGAATGGTAAAAGTAATTGTGTCACAGGGTTGTCAGAAGGATGAATGAGTTACTTCCCGTAGAGCACATAGCACATTGCCCAGCACGTGGCAGCACTTACAAAGCTGTGGCTAGGATGATTCTTTCAGCACCATCTTGTCCATTTGCAGGCCCTGGGCTGGGTGCTCAGTCCAATCCCAAGAAGCTCCATGCAAGGAAATGCTGCCCCAACCCACTGTCCACACAGTAGGAGAGCAATTTAGCTAAAATATGACCATGTCACTTTTCTGTTGAACAGCCCAAATGTCCCCCAGCTCAGCCATTGCAAGTCTACCATCTTAACATGATATTTGAGTCTCATGATAGGTCCATGAGTCCCTCTCCAGCCTCATCTTCTGCTCACAGCCTCTCAGCAAAACTCCAGCAACCTTGAGCTACCTGTAGATTTTTACCTCTACCACCTGGCTCCTGTTGCCCCAGCATGTCCCCTCCTCCCCCTCACAAATTCTGCCCTTGCTAACTCCTAGTCATCCTTCAAGACAACTTAGACTCACATCTTGCAGAAACACCCTCCCCCCGCAACAGGACCTGGTTCCCCTTATTCTCCCTTAATTCCTTTTGGGCATTTCCATCATTGCACAAACCGGATTGTATCCTAACTGTTCATGTGTCTGTTTCACACCATACTGGAGGCAGAGGCCAACACTGGGTCTTGCTTATTTCTGCAAACCCTGCTCGAGCACAGTGCCGGGTACACAGTAGGCGTTCAGTAAACAGTGGGTGGAAAGACTGAGAAATGCACCACCAGGAACTCTGTAAGCTAAAACTTGTTTGTTCAACTATCAAAACAGATGATGTTGTTTTCCTGAGGTTGGGGAACAACTCCAAGAGATACAGTTTCCATTTGCCTCTGACCTCCCTGCTCTTACATTTGTTTCTTCTTCTTTATCACTTTGCTTCTTTCCCTTGTTCTATATCATATTTCTGTATCTTTGTTACTTTGTATCCTTTCCTCTTTCTTTTGTGGTTGAGTACTTGTCTTTTCTTCTTCACAAGGGTTCCTGCTGGCAAGATTATCTCTGGATTCATGACTCCTCAGAAAGAGAGTTTGAAAAAAAAGGAAACATAGCCTTATTATGTACTAAGAAGTTCCATACATTTTATTCCATATAATAATAATAAACCTGTAATGTGGTATATCATCCAAGCAGGGTAGGTTATGCTTCAGTAACAAACAACTGCAAAATATTAATGATTTTATGCAATAAAGGTATCGCTCCTACCACACACCTACGGTGGGTTAGCTGAGGCTATACTCTGAGCTATACTCTGAGCTGTCATTGTCGAAACTCCAGTAACTCCAGTACCTGGGTTGACAGAGCAGCCGCTGTCTAGAATATCACCAGTTTCCATAGTAAATGGAGGAAAGAATGTGGAAAAGCACATACCAGCTTTTAAAACTTCCATATAGAAGGGACACATTTTAATTGACCAAAGAAAGTTGCATAGCCATGCCTGCTTTAATTAGCAAGAGTTCAATGAAGAGGCAAAGTACAACTTTCCCATAAACTTGGAAGGAGAGAGGGATTCAAATATTTGTGAACAGGCCTGATAGCCACAGCAGATGTACTCTTCCTACTTTACAGATGTGGTGGCTGAGGCTCAAGAAGCTCATGGGTTTTGTTCAAGAACACACAGTAAACATCAGATAGAGGTTCTGAACCCTTGTCTTTTGATTCTTGTGACTGTGCCCCTCCGCTTCCACTGAATTTTTAAAGTATTTAGACCTTTTCTGCCGTTTTCTACCAATCTGTGGCCCCTACTGAGAGGCTAGGTTTGCTGGCACCCAGGAAGCAAGAGGCTAAGAAGCCCAGCTTTGGGCTAGGCACAGTGGTTCACACCTATAATCCCAGCACTTTGGGAGGCCAAAGCAAAAGGATTGTTTGAGGCCAGCAGTTCAAGACAAGCCTGGGCAACATAGTTAGTTCCTGCCTCTACTAAAATTTAAATTTAAATGAAAAAAAATTTTTTTAAAGAGGTCAGCTTTGCTGGCCAGCTTCTGCATAACATCTGGTGAGGTCACCAGAATCTCTCTCCAAGAGACTGGAAGACTTTCAGTTCCCAAGATAAAACCTGGTAGGTCATAAAACTTGGGGCAAAGTCATGAAAAATCTTCCAAGCAAAATCAATCTATGGTGACAGAAATCAGTGGTTATTCGGAGTTGGGAGGCAGGAAAGAAGACTGATGGGCAAAGGGAATGAGGGAAACTTCTGGGCTAATGCTATCTTGTCTGGATGGTGGTTAAGTAAGTAAATACAAAAGTAAAACGTTGGCCGGGCTCGGTAGCTCAGCCTGTAATTCCAGCACTTTGGGAGGCCCGCAGGTCTGAGATCAGCCCGGACAACTTGGCTAGACCTTGTCTCTACAATAAATTTTAAAAAATAGCCAGGTGTGGCCGGGCTCGGTGGCTCAGCCTGTAATCCCACGCTTTGGGAGGCCAAGGTGAGTGAATTACCTAAGCCCGTGGGTTCAAGACCCGCCTGAGCAACTTGGCAAGACTTCATCTCTACAATAAATCAAAAAAATTAGGCAGGTATGGTAGCACGCGCCTGTAGTTCCAGCTACTTGGAAGGTTGAGGCGGAAGGATCACCGGAGCCCAGCAGGTCAAGGCTGCGGTGGCTGGGAGCAACCACTGCACTCCAGTCTGGGAGACTGAATAAGACTCCAACTTAAAAAAAAAAAAAAAAAGCCAGGTGTGTATGCCTGTAATTCTGGCTACTTGGAAGGCTGAGATGGAAGAATTGCTGGAGCCCAGGAGGTCAATGCTGGGGTGGCTGTGAGCGTGCCATTGCACCTCAGCCTGGGTGACAGAGTGAGCCTTCAAAAAAAAAAAAAAGTAAAAAGTCATTGGGCTGGAAACTTAAAATTGGCATACTTTGCTGTGTGTCAGTTATAGCATAACAAAAAATAAACCTTCATCAAAACAAAAAATATTCACCATGCAAAAGGTACTATTAAGAGAATGAAAAGCCAAGATACTGAGTGGAAGAAAATATTTGCAGGCAACCCCCTCAGGTCCCCTTCCACTGTAGGAGCTTTTCTGTTCTCTCAATAAATCCTGCTTTCTCAAAAAAAAATTGCAGATCACATATTCCACAAAAGATGTGAATCTAGAATATGTGAAGAACTCTCAATACTCAACAGCAAGGAGCAAACAACTTAATTTTTTTTTTTTTTTTTTTTTTTTTTTGAGTTGGAGTCTAACTCTTTCAGCCAGGCTAGAGTGCAGTGGCACACACACCTGGTGGGCTTTGGCAATCCTTCCACCTCAGCCTTCCAAGTAGCTGGAACTACAGGCACATGCTACCATGATGGCTAATTTTTAAAATTCATTTATTGTAGAGATGAGGTCTTGCCAAGTTGCCCAGGCTGGTCTCGACCCCATGGGCTCAGGCAATCCACTCGCCATGGCCTCCCAAAGTGCTGGGGATTATAGGCTGAGCCACCGAGCTCGGCCTCAATTTTTTAAAATAGGCAAAAGTACTGGGCATAGTTTCTCACACCTGTAATCCCAGTGCTTTGAGAAACTGGGACAGGAAGACCACTTGAGGGTGAGAGTTCGAGACCAGCTCAGGCAACACAGAAAGACCTTGTATCTATAAAAAGTAAAAAATTAGGTTGGATGCGGTGGCTCATGCCTATAATCCCAGTACTTTGGGAGGCCGAAGTAAGGATTGTCTGAGCCCAGGAGCTTGAGGCCAGTCTGGGCAACATAGCAAGACCTCGTCTCTACAATAAATCAAAAACTTAGTCAGGCAGGATGGCATATGCCTGTAGTCTCAGCTACTTGAGAAGCTGAGGTGGAAGGATCACTTGAGCAGGTCAATGCCGTGGTAGCCATGATCATGCCACTGCACTTCAGCCTGGGTGATGGAGTGAGATTCCAACTCAAAAAAAAAAAAAAAAGTAAAAATTAGCCTGGCTTGGTGGCAAACACCCATCATCCCAGCTACATGGGCAGCTGAGGCAGGAGGATGTCTTGAGCCCAGGAATTTGAGGTTGCCGTGAGCTATGATTGTGCCACTGTACTCTGGCCTAAGTGACAGAGCAAGACCCTGTCTTGATTAAAAGAGCAAACAAACAAAAATAGGCAAAAGACTTGAATGTTAATTCAAAAAAGAGGATATAAGAAAAGCAAATAAGCACATGAAAAAGATGCTCAACATCATTAGCCAATAGGGAAATGCAAATTAAAACCATGAGGAATGACCACCACAGAGTTAGTAGGATGGTTCAAACAAAAAATACTGACAGTGTTGCCCGGGCAGGTGGAGATGCCTTGCTGGTGGAATGCAACATGGGACAATTAACTGGAATATAGTTGGACAATTTCTCATAAAGCTAAACATACACTTGCCATATGACTTAATTCCCTAGATAGTTACCAGAAAGAAATAAAAATGTGTTCATACAAAAACCTGCACACTACATATTTGTAGCAGTTTAATTTGTTATTACAAAAAATTGGATTAAACTGGTTAAATGGGCCAGGCACAGTGACTCACACCTATAATCCTAGCAATTTGGGAAGTCAAGGCTGGAGGATCACTTGAGCCCAGAAGTTCAAGATCAGCCTGGGCAACATAACGAGCTTCATCTCTACAAAAATCAAAATGTTAGCCAGGTATGGTGGCAAGCACCTCTAGTTCCAGCTACTGGGGAGGCTGAGGAGGAAGCATCCCTTGAACCCAGGCAGTCAAGACTGCAGTGAACCATAATCATGCCACAGCACTCCAGCCTGGGTGAGAGAGTGAGACATTCCCCCAAAAATGTAAATGCATAATGGATAACTTGGTATATCTATTCCAAGTAATAAAAAGAAACAAATTACTGACATATATATCAACTTGGATGAATCTCAGAGGCATTATGCTGAGTGGAAAAAGCTGGTTTCAAAAGGCTATACTATATGATTCCATTTTCATGACTTAAAAAAAAAAAACCCTAGCAACAGAGAATAGATCAGAGTAGCAAGGGACTTGTGTGGGGCAGGAGGGAGGATGGGATTATAGAGGAACAGTACCAAGGAATGTTCCAGGGCATGGAACTGTTCTGTATCAGTTTTGGTGATTCCATGATTGATTGTGGACCAGGTACGGTGGCTCACTGTCTATAATTCGAGCACTTTGGGAAGCCGAGGCGAGAGGATTACCTGAACCTGGGGGTTCAAGACCAGCCTGGGCAACTTGGTAAGACCTCGTCTCTACAATAAATCACAAAAACTAGCTGGGTGTGCATCTGTAGTTCCAGCTACTTGGAAGTCTGAGGTGGAAGGATCGTCTAAGCCCAGCAGGTCAAGTCTGTGGTGGCTGTGAACGTACCGCTGTACTCCAGCCTGGGTGACAGAGTGAGACTTCAACTCAAAAAAAAAATCATTACATGTGTTAAATTCATAGAACTGTACACTATGGAAGTTAGTCAGGCATGGTGATACACCTTAGTTCCAGCTACTCCAAAGACTAGGACAGAAGGACAGCCTGAGTCCAGGAGTTCGAGGATGCAATGAGCTGTGATTGTACAACTGCACTCCAGCCTGGACAACACAGTGAGACCCTGGCTCTTAAAAAAAAAAAAGCTGGGCTAGGTGGCTCACACCTATAATCCCAACACTTTGGGCGGCAGAGGTGAGAGGATTGCCTGAGCCCAGGTGCTCAAGACCAGCCTGGGCAACTTGGTGAGACCTTGTCTCTACAATAAACCAAAAAGTTATGGTGAAAAGAATGGTGGTGCATTCCTGTGGTTCCAGCTACTTGGAAGGTTGAGGTGGAAGGATTACCTGAGCCCAGCAGGTCAAGGCTGTGGTGATTGTGAGCATGCCACTGCACTCCAGCCTGGGTGACAGTGAGACTCTGACTCAAAAAAAAAAAAGGAAGAAGAATTATATACTAAAAAAGTCAACTTTACTATATGTTAATTTTTAAAATAAAAAAATTTTATTTTAATTAAAAAGCCATCTTCCAATCCCTCAAACAGCACAGAGGAGTTCCTGAAAGGAAGCATGAAGGAACTGGCTGCCCTGGAAAAATCACACCATCTTCCCCACCCTGCCCCCATACCAGGTCTGGGGATTTGCCACTGTGGGTTCTCGCACTCCTTCTTGTCCTCCTGCTGGCCCAGGGTGAGCACACATTCCCTCCTCTAGATCCTAAGTCCAGGGGTCTAGAAACCCACTGTGCCTTGCTCACTCCTATATCCCCAGGCCCTGGAACACAGGTATGAGGTGAGTGCTTATTGACAGAGTGGAGTGGAGGAAAGTTCTAGCACCAGGCCCAATCCATCTTGGCACACTTCACAGCTTACTCTATATTTAGCCTCCTCTTCAGCTGCCCAGGGGACACACCACAGCTGGAAGCCATCATTGTCCTGGCCTGGGTCACAGGCTCATCCTTCCTGTGAGGCAGAATAAGCAGCTGTCCTATAGTTCAAAGAATTTAGCCATCTGATGAACTTATCATTACTGTCATTTTAATTTTTGATTTATAATTTTATTATACAAATAACATCTGTTAAATTAAAAAAAAACACCTCAAACAATTCAAACAGACCAAAAAAAAAAAAAAAAACAACCCACAGGTAGACCTAGTCCAACTTCCCAGAAGCCATGATTGTTTCCAGTTCCTTGTCTGTCTAGAGACATTTGTATGTAGGTAGGCTTGTACGTCTATATATATGTAACAGGTATGATTGCTCCACAGCTCCTATAATATTTCTTGGTGGAGTCACTCAAATTCAATCTGATTTCAGTCCTGCCCATCACTGACTGGAATTTCAGCATCTAACTGTTTTTAAGCTCCCTCCTTCCATCACACAAGATGCCAGGCTTATGCAGTCCTAAGGAAACCAGAGAGTTTGCTCCTCTGGTCATGTGGTCAGCACTGCCAACTCCTTGGCCAGGCCTGTGGGGTCCATTAGAATCAGGCTGCTCAGCTTGCCCTGGGCAGCTCCTAGCCTCCCAGGCATGGCACCGGCAAAGCCAAGAGAGAAACAAACAAATGAGCCTTAAAAATAATTTGATACTTAAGAAGAAAAGGAGAAGGAGGAGATAGTGGAGAGAAGTGGAGAGTATCAAAGTGGCCATGCTCCTAGGAAAGTCACAAGTCTATAGCACATCCTTAAAGCTGGTTTGGGTTCATATAGATTTTTTTTTTTAATATTATTACACTGGGAGTGGGGTGACACCATCATAGTTTTAGTGTTACTCTACAGTCTTGATCTGGCCTTGGCTGCAGTGCATTTGCTGAGGCCCTGAAAGTGCCCCATTCAGAGCACAGTTCCCTCAGCACAGTTCCCTGGGACCCCTCAGCCAGTCCCACCTGAGGGCTGCTTTGAAATAGGCCCAGACCCCTACAGAAGCTGCACCCTCTCTCTTTTCTCTAAGTCCTCAGAGGTCCATGAGTCAACCAAGAGGTAGGCTCCTGTCCCTACTCCCTTCCCTCTCAGACCATCCAGCACCACAGATGTCTATGCAGCACCTTCCCAAAACAAGGCCCCCTGGAGGTGGGTTTCCTTTAGAGCCTCACCTAGCCTGGTTCTTCCTGTTCTTTCTAAAACACACTTTAAAAAAAAAATGAGACTCCTCAGGGGTCAGGAAACCCACAACTTCAAGAAACAAAGTTCTGGCTGCCCAATAGATTGTTGTTACATTAAATTAATAATAAAGTATTCTGCTACATAACTCATTCTTTTAAATATGATTGTTGGCTGGGCTCGGTGGCTCAGCCTGTAATCCCGTGCCCTTGGGAGGCTGAGGTGAATGGATTGCCTGAGCCCGTGGGTTCGAGACCCGCCTGGGCAACTTGGTCAGCCCTCATCTCTACAATAAATCAAAAAAATAGCCGGTCGTGGTAGCGCACACTTGTAGTTCTAGCTACTTGGAAGGCTAAGGCAGAAGGATCGCCGGAACCCAGCAGGTTGAGGCTGCGGTGGCCGGGAGTGGCCACTGCACTCCAGTCTGGGTGACAGAGTGAGATTCCAACTCAAACAAAACAAAACAAAACAAATATGATTGTTACTTCAAATGTGGTACCTATTGGAAAAGTTGTGGGGAGATCAATTGATAATCATTTTTGGAATGTTCCCTGAATGGGGCAGCCCATAATGGGTGGAGGGTAAGGGATTTAAAGAAAGGGTCATAGCTGTGGCTTATGGAACAGATATGGCCAAGTCCAAGAGTCATACCACATACAACAGTCCCAAAAATGGCACCAAGAAACCTTGATCACAAAAATGCCAGTCTCTTAATTAGTGAACCTCAAGTTCCTGAAAAACATTCACTTTGTCAAGAAGCACCAGAAGGTCCTGGAGAAGGTGCAATTGGCCATGCCAAGGCCATGAGTGCACTGCCAAAGTCATCAAGGCCCTTGTAAAGCCCAAAGAGATTAAGCCCAAGATTCCAAAGGGCCCTAGCCACAGCTTGATCGACTTGCCTACATTGTCCATCCCAAGCTCGCAAAGTGTGCTCATGTCCACATTGCCAAGGGTCTCAGGCTTTGCTGGTCAAAGGCCAAGGATCAAGCCAAGGACAAAGATCAAGTCAAAGACCAGGCAGCAGCTTCAACAGCAGCTCCATTTTCAGTTCCAACTTCTGCTCAGGTTCCTAAAGGTGCCCAGGACAGAAGGACTGATGTGACTCCTGGGCTGACATCTGCATGAGACTGGTGTCCTCCTGTGCTATTTGTACAAATAAACCAGAGACAGGGAAAAAAGAAAAAAAGAAAGATAGAGGAAGGAAGGAAGGATGGAAGGAACGAAGGAAGGAAGGAAGGAAGGAAGGAAGGAAGGAAGGAAGGAAGGAAGGAAGGGAGGGAGGAAGGAAGGGAGAGACAGACAGGGTCCTGCTGAGAGATTTCAACCCAAATCAGACAACAAAATACGTATAAACAAAATACATAGAAACTATTTGAGGACAACTTGGGTCAATGGAAATTTATTGAGCATCTAGTAATAAACATTTATATATATATATATATATATGTATGTATGTATGTATGTATGTATGTATGTATTTTGAGGTTTTTTTTTTTTTTGGTTGGAGTCTCGTCCTGTCACTCAGAGCCACTGCAGCCTCGACCTGCTGGGATCAGGTGAACATTCTGCTTCAGGCTTCCAAGTAGCTGGAATTACAGGCATGTGCCACCACATCCTGCTAATTTTTTTATTTATTGTAGAGTCGAGGTATTGTCATGTTGCCCAGGCTGGTCTCAACCCCATGGGTTCAGATAATCCTCTATCCTTCACCTCCCAAAGTACTGGAATTGTGGGTATTAGCCACTGCACCCATCTAACATTAATATTTACTGATAGCTTACTGGATTCCAGGTATTCTACTAGCCCTGGGGATACTGCAGCCAACCAGAGATGTTTCCTGCCCTGTGGGGCTCAGAAGGACAACATGAAACACACATGACCGAGGTGGTGATTCTTAGAAACGGTAGAGTGCAGGATGCCATAGGAACATAGAACCAGAGAACTTAACACACTACGAGCATCAGGGAAGGTTTCCCTCATAAACTGACCTCTAAACTAAGACTCGAAAATGACAAACCAAAATACAAAGCCATCAGAGCAGAGGTGGGGAGAGAGAAGATCAGAGCTATGAGATCGGGACAAGTTTGAGGAACCAAAACAAATGCAAGATATAGAATTGTGGAGGCAGAGAGGTGGGTGGGTTTAGAAGAGGTTGGTAAGGTGGGCTAGACTAAGAAAGCCCTGATGGGTCATACTCTATAAATTGAATTGTGTCCCCCAACAAATTTAATATGTTGAATCCTAACCTCCAATTGACTACATTTGGAGATAGGATTTTTAGGAGGTAATTAAAGTTAAATGGGAAGGGATCGGTGTCCTTATAAAAGAAGCAGAAGACACAAGAGAGCGTTCCCTTCCTGTCAACATGCAGAGACGAGCCCATGTGAGCACATAGCAAAATGATGGCCATCTACAAACCAAGAAAAGAGGCCTCCAAATGAAACCTACCTTTGTCAGCACCTTGATCTGGCACTTCCCAATCTCCAGAACTCTGAGAAATAAATTTTGATTGCTTAAACCACTTGGTCTAGGACATTTTATTATGAAAGTCTGAACAGACTAATACACCATATTAAGAATTTTGGTTGGAGACAGTGGCTCACACCTGTAATCTCAACACTTTGGAAGGCTGAGGTGGGAGGAGGACTGCTTGAGTACAGAAGTCTCAAGACCAGTCTGGGCAACATAGCAAGACCTCTTCTCTATTAAAAAAAAAAATTGTTTTTAATTAACTGAACATGGAGTAGCATGTGCCTGTAGTCTCAGCTACCTGGGAAGCTAAGGCAGGAGGATCACCTGAGCCCAGGAGGTCATGAGCCACAATTGTGCCACTGCACTCCAACCTGGGTGACAGAGTGAGACTCTGATTCAAAAAAAAAAAACAAAGAAAGAAAAAGCTTTGAACATATTTCTGAATGCCTGGTAGGAAGCCAGCAGAGTTTTAAGCTAGGGATAAATATGCTCCCTTTTACATCTGTGAAGACTCATTCTGGCCTCAAGAAGAAGGGATCTGAACAAGGTAAGCCAAGAAGCAGAGAGACGAGGTAGAAGGCAAAGGTAGGCACTCAGGCTGAAATTGATGGAGGCTTGGAGCTTGGTGATGTAGAAGTAAAGAAAAATAGAGAGACTGGAGATCTTCACAAGGGAAAATTAAATGACTTGAGGAATTAACAGAATGAGAGAAGAAAGGAGAGGGGGGCTGCAAAAGTCCCTGAGCACAGTGGAAAGAGCACTGGACAGGGCTGGAAGGCTAAAGATCCAGGCTCTAATCCCAGATCTGCCTCCAGTAAATTACCCAATGACTTTGGCTAAGTTGCTTCACTATCTTTGCCGCTTTAGTTTCCTCAGCTTTATGGGAGGAGATGGGGTCTGCTGCTCTCATGGTCCCATCTAATTCCATCATCCTGTGATTCTGTGACATACATGCATTAACAAGGGCAAAATAAAACAATAGTGTCTCCTCCCCTGGCCAGTTCAGGGACCCTTCCTCACACTTCACTTAATACCCTTGATCATCTATGTACCTACCCATGTGTTGGAACTCCATTTACTGACTTGACTCCATCAGTTTCTTGAAGGCAAGAACCGGATTGTCAACTACAGGCACACACTACCACGCCCAGCTAATTTTTTGATTTATTGCAGAGATTAGGTCTTGCCAAATTGCCCAGGCTGTTCTTGAACCCATGGGCTCGGCAATCCCCTCACCTCGGCCGCCCAAAGTGCTGAGATTACAGGCTTGAGTCACCATGCCCGGCCTAAAGTGTCTTATTTCTTTTTTAAACAATTTATCAAGATTGATTTGAACAGTGAAAAGAATTTTAAAAAGAACTGGATTGCCTAGCTTGATATCTTGTACCTGAAACCAAGTCAGGCACATGGTAATGGATTAATTGTTTTTGTCAAATTTATTGTTTTAAAGTGCTGGGAAGACAGGCACGTGGTTATTTCAGGAGGGCATCTTGGTGTGATGTGTTCATATGTTTTCTGCATGCAGGGCACTGTGTTGGGTTCTAGGGCCGTCAGATTAAACAAGTCAGTCATAGACCTTATGTCAAGTCAAGTAGCAAGACAGACTTTAAACATATAAAGACAACAATGATTATTTCTCGTTGTGGTGAATGCTACAAGGAAAAGTACTAGGTATTGTATTGAGTGTGTAAAATGGAGACTAGCCTGGGGGCAGAAAGAAGGTTTCTGTGAGAGGATGACCTTTCCTACCACAAGAATGAGTAGATTTATTTACAGAATGAGGGAAGAAAGAGAGAGGGAAAGCACAACTTATAGGTTGTAGGATTAACAAGCACAGGAGGGCCTGAACAGAAGGAAGTTCTGTAGGAAAATGCCAGAAGGAAATCCACCAGAGGGCAATGAGGGGGTTATAAGACTATGGGTACTTTTTATTTCTTTTGTATACATTTTACACTTTACAGATTTCCCACAACAAACATGTACTGTTTTAATCATGGGGGGCATTGTTAGGTTACACAAAATAATAAAGGATGTGGGTAGGATGGGTGTTCTGGAGGAGGGGGTGCATTCCAGAGGCATTGGTGACAGGAGTGAGTCATTCCTGCGTGGGGGAGAGCAACAGGCACAATGGTGGATCTGGGACCAAGCAGCATGGGTGACTCACAAAAGATACAGTTGATGCCGGTCCACCAAGGTCCATGAAGGTAAAGCCAGGGAGTTGGAGGTGACTTGAGAAGCCATAGTGAGCTCCTGTCAGAGGGACAAAGCTGGGAGAGTCCACACTCAAAAGAGGGAGGATGAGGAGAAACAGAGACCAAAAGACCCCTCAGGTTCCTGCAGAACTGGTACCGGACAGTTCTGGCAGGAGTCCTCCTTGTGACTTTCCAGGCATCAAGGGGTTAGACTGTCCCATGCTTTCTGCCCCCACAGCGGAAGTGGAAGCTGTGGTTTCCTAAGTCCCTTCCTGATCTGCAATCTCTGAGAAAGAAATTTAAGAGATAAAGCCAAAGATTGGCTGGGGGAAAGCACAGTTGGGGCGGGAGGAGGAGTGGGAGGGTAGAGGGGGGTATAGGCAGGATTTGGAAAACAGAGGCCTGATATAAGTTCTAAGATCTGCCCCCACCCACTCCTGATCTTGATAAACACCCTACCACCCACTCTGCACTTAATTACCAGGATTCCCCCTGAGACTATGAAGCATTTTTTTAGGGCTGGGAAGTGATTTGAGGAGGAGTAATTGGCTCCCTTCTCCTCTCTGAGCTGGAACTACAGGAACTACCTCAGTCACTTCCGTCTTTAGGGTCTCTCCCTCCACCCTCTCCTCACCAATGCAGTTACCTCAGAGCAGGGGCTGATTGCTCCAGCTGGCACTCCTTGGCATCACCTACTCACCTCACACTCTCGACCTGGACAGAAAAATGAAGAGCAATTTCATCGTGGCCATCCACCCAGCTCGGAAACTGAATTCTACATGAGGATCCTGGTCTTGGCCCTTGCCTACTCCCATGAAAAAGAGATGCAAAATCATGTTAAATCTTCATATTAAATCATCATGTGTATCAAACATAGGACTGGTCAGTAAGTGGCCAAGGGAGCTCTGTCCATAGCCCTGCATTTGTCCCTGTGCTGTTATGAGGCTGCAGAAAGCAGAGGCCTTGAAGAAACAGTCCCAGACCCTAGGAATGTTATTTATTATTTGGAGGCAGCAAGTTCTTAATAACAGCTGCACTGACCCAGAAGACCTGAGTCATCTGAGGCAAACTATTTACCCTTCTTTTTTGAGTCGGGGTCTCACTCTGTCACCCAGACTGGAGTGCAGTGGTCTCAACCTGCTGGGCTCAGGCAATCCTTCTGCCTCAGCCTTCCAACTACAGGCGTGTTCCACCACCTTGCCCAGCTAATTTTTTTTTTTATTTATTGTAGAGACAAGGTTTTGCCATGTTGCCCAGACTGGTCTCGAATCCCTAGGCTCAGGTAATCTTCTTACCTCCGCCTCCCAAAGTGCTGGGATTACAGGCATGAGCCACTGCACCCAGCCATATTTATCCTACTAAGTTTCAATTTCTTCAGCTATGAAATGGTAATGGCAGCTAGTTTAGGATCAAATCATGCAGTGTACATGAAAAATAGATGATAGATTTAAAATAATTCCCTTCTTCCACGGGTATCTGTTGTGAACCTATTACTGCGCAAATGGCTGCTCTCAGGAAGTGCCTCAGGTTGCTGTTATTGACACAATAACTGTTGAATCAATGGAACCACTTAGAAGAAGCAAATGAACCTGGCTCGGTGGCTCAGCCTGTAATCCCTCGCTTGGGGAGGCTGAGGTTGAGTGGATTGCCTGAGCCCACAGGTTCGAGACCCGCCTGGGCAACATAGCGAGACTTCCTCTCTAATAATAGTAATAAAATAGAGAGAGAGAGAGAAAAGGTTGAGATATTTTTTGTTTGTTTATTTTGTCAGTTTGGAGTTGTTGGTGACCTTTGAGGGAACAGTTCACAGCAGGACAGGGTAAGAACTCTTATGTTGAGATCTGGTGATGCTTTCCACATTTAATGCCATTCCATTCTGACTAACTCTTAATTCCTCTAGGATACTTTGTGCTTCAGTTTACATTCTGTTCATTCTGGCCTATCCTAAAGATACTCTGTGTTCTGGTAATCTAATGCTACCTAACAAATTACCCCAAGATTTTGTGGCATGAGAAAACCCTTTGTTCATGAAGTCTGTGAGTCAGGAATTTGGACAGAGCACAGTAGGATGGCTTGTCTCTGCTCCAGGATGTCTGGAGCTGCAGCTGGGACTTAGAAGCTGGGGGGACTGGAATAATATGCAGATGCTTCACAAGTCTGGCAGTGGATCCTAGCTATTGGCTCAAGGACCTCAATTCTTCTTTCTGTTGTCTTGTTTGAGTTTCTCTTGCACGGTGGCTGGATTGCTGAGAGAGAACCAGGTACAAACTATTCTTTTTATGTTCTCAAGACATCCTCCCATGTTGGCCTCTCATAGTGCTGGGATTACATGCGTGAGCCACCACACCCAGCCCCACCTCAAACTTTTCTCAATCCTCATTGTCTTTCAACTTTTTCTCTGGACATCCAGTCATAATGTAAGGTAGAGTACCACACTAACATGCTTTTCTACTGATCTCTTCTTTGCTTTGTTCATTGGCTCCACTACTTTCCCAGTTGGGTGTAACCAACTTACCTTCCCAACGGTCGCTGCCCTCTCTCTATTCATGGTCTTCCAAGAGCACATTCCTTCTTGTTTAAACTGTCACCTGAGCCGAGCACAGTGACTCATGCCCATAATCCCAGCACTTTGGAAGGCAGAGGTGAGAGGATTGCCTGAGCCCAGGGGTTCAAGACCAGCCTGGGCAAACTTGGAGAGACTTTGTTTCTACAGAAAATCAAAACATTAGCCAGCCATGATGGTGCACACCTGTGGTTCCAGCTACTTGGAAGGCTGAAGCGGAAGGATCACCTGAGCCCAGCAGATCAAGGCTGCGGTGGCTGTGAGCGTGCCACTGCACTCCAGCCTGGGCAACGGAGTGAAACTCCTACTCAAAATAAATAAATAAATACATAAATAAACTGCCACCTGTGTGGAATACTACATATCTGGTCCTCTTTTTTTTTTCACATTAATTCCTATCTTGTATCTCCAATCTCTCTCTGGTCATGTGCCAATTCCTTATTTTCCTGCCACCTCAAGCCCAACACAACCAAAATGGATCCGCTGTCATGGATACTGTTTTCCGGAGAGCCTTTTCACCAGCTGGTTCACCCATCTTCCAGCAGAGAATGCGATCTGATAACCACACACTGGTGTCCCCTTCTCCAGAGAATCACCCTGGGCCAAATGGAAGCCAAGCCATCCTCTCTTACTTGTACTGTGGACGGACCTTGCCAATGACTGCCTGATGCCAGGCTATAAAATGTCAACCCCCTTGTCTCAAGATGTGATTGACTGTGGTGCCATTTGCATCCCTGAGTTTCCCCATGGGCTCAGACTGAAGCGCAGTCCACATCCTTGCTTAGCATCTTCCCCTTCCCCATCCTGTATTCCTGAGTCTCTTTCTCCTGAGAGTCTTCCCCAATACGTGTCCTGAACAATGTCTCCCCTCCAGGTTCTACTTCTAGGTGGCCCCATCAAAAACACCTCCCAGCCAGGCTCAGTGGCTCAGCCTGTAATCCCGTGCCTTTGGGAGGCTGAGGTGAGTGAATTGCCTGAGCCCGCGGTTCAAAACCCACCTGGGCAGCAAGACCTCATCACTACAATAAATCAAAAAATCAGCCAGGCGTGGTAGCGCATGCCTGTAATTCCGGCTACTTGGAAGGCTGAGGCGGAAGATCGCC
>NW_007247762.1:65305-69841 GCF_000164805.1 Carlito syrichta | reverse complement strand
GTGGCCAGGAGCGGCCACTGCACTCCAATCTGGGCGACAGAGTGAAACTCCAATTCAAAAAAAAAAAAAAACACATCCCAAGCCAGGTTTACTCTGTTTACCCTGTTCCTGTGAGTTCTGACTCTCACTCCCCTAACCCGAAACTCCCTAACAAACTAGCCATCAATTGGAATACATTTTATAGAAAATGCCTCTCACATTTACTTCCTCCTCATTCCTGTTGCCCCTGCATAATCACCTCACACCTGTGAGATCAGTCTCTTTTCCAACCTCCTTGCTGTTTCCTGTTTTTCCTCCTGCCTCCAGTACATCAGATTAAAATTTCCTAAATGCCTCTGATCATGTAGCTCCCCTACTGAAAAGTTCAGTGCCTCTGGCTTCTAATGGCTTGCAATAAAGACTCTTTTGTCTGCTTTCCTGGACCCTCACTGAGATCTGGCTTCTGCCTTGTATATTTAACCTCATCTGTCCTTATTTTTAATTTTCGATTCCAGTCAGCTCCTTCAGAGTTTCACAAACTACGCTTATTCCCATCACACCAACACCCATTCACCCTCTCTCCCCTGTGTTCCCGAATCCTGCCCCGCTGTCTCAGCTGTCTCCGGGCATCCACCCTCCCCTTCTCACTTCCAGCAGGACCCATGGCATCCTCCCCTTCTCAGCTTCTAGCAGGGCTCATGGTCGCCCATGGTGAGTGACACAGTTCTAAACCTCCCTTGCAGCCAGCTACAGTTGAGTGACTTCGTTTCAACCTATTTCAAATGAGCAGAAATATTTTGGGTCACTTGTATATGTGGACTTAGTAGAAAGGGTGGGTATTTCTTTGTCCTTCTCTTTCCTTCTGGCTGGAGCATGGACTTGAGCAGTCTTCCTAGATCATGAAGTAAAAGCCATGCACTGCAGACAGGGAGGCAACAAGGGAGTTGCTATCCCAGCCCTGGATCACCTGTCTCCATCTGGACTTCATGTCCATCAGAGAGAAAAGAATTTATATCTAGGAACTCACTCTTCTGTTTGCTTTTTGAGCTTCACTCACAGCTCATCCTAACCCTAACTAGGGCACAGTCCTTCACAGTTATCACATCTTGTAAAGGAAAGAAAGGAACAGGTGCAATAGTGGCTGGTAAATGTTTAACAACTGTCTGGGGTGGCAGCAGTGGTGGAAACATTAATTTGCAGCATTTCCAATTGCTGTGATGTAAATAATCCCATCAAAGTATTGGGACTCAAAAAATGAACCCCAAAGTATGATGCTTTGGCAAGCTGAGTGCTTTGGGCTGAAGGACGTTGGAAGGGCCTCCAAAGCAAAGTCTCTCTCTGTTCTCCTCCTCCCCTTTCTTCTCAAGGAAGGCAATAGAATTTCTTTTCTCCAAAGCCAGTCATAAAATCTAGAAATATTACTCATGCTATCTTTCTGTGTAAGTGCTGGCCATAAAAATATTCTCCCTCCTATCTTTTCTAATAGTATGTCATAAAGCCCTCATTCTGGAGGGTCCTGCTCATACCCAGGAGGAAGGAATGCTGCACAGACAGACCAAGAAGAATCTGAAAAGACAGGCTTTGCTGGATTTTTCCCCCTCTGTCTATTTCCATTAGCCCGTCCCTTTCTGTTCAATCACATTTCTAGACAGTTTTCCTTGAGTCTTGGGGTCTTCATCTCTGAAGGGTCCCACGTCACATAAAACTTTGATAAAATAAATGTGTTATGCTTCTCTCTTTTTCACCTGTCCTTTGTTACAGGAGTGTCAGCCGTAACCCTTGTGATGGATAAGGAAAGGGATCACATCTTTCTGCCACTACAAAGGCCAACTTCAAACTACAAATGCTATGTCAGTTGGCTCATAAAATTCCTGAAAATATAGTGATCTGTTCTTATGACCTGGTGTGAGTCTAGGAAGGGCTGGAGTAGGACCGACATTTAATGAATCTTGCTCCATACCAGGCACTGTAATAGTCAGTGTGCATACATCTTCTTTTATTTTTCTTTTCTTTTTTTGAGTCAGAGTCTCACTCTATTGCCCAGGTTGGAGTGCAGAGGCATGTTCACAGCCACTGCAGCCTCAACCTGCTGAGCTCAGGTGATCCTTCCACTTCAGTCTTCCAGGTAGCTAGAACTCAGGCATGCACCACCAAACCAGCTAATTGTTTTTTATTTTAGAGATGAGGTCTCACCATGTTGCCCAGGTTGATCTCGAACCCATGGACTCAAGCAATCCTCTCACCTCCATCTCCCAAAGTGCTGGGATTATAGGCATGAGCCATCGTGCCTGACACATTATCTTCTTTAATCCTTACGTTTAACACTGGGAAAAGCAAAGCCAAATTCCTCCAACTATGAATACTTTTTGGAAAAAATTCCAGTACAGGTGGATTTATTTTTACTATTTATTTATTTTAGATTAGAAAACACAATTTATTGAGAAAGTAAATTAAAGAGAGAGAAAGAGGGGATTCATCTCCCAAGGTAGGGGAGGGGCTCAAAGCTTAAGAAAACATGGCCTGGCCATAACTCAAAGAGCACACAACCACACCATAGCTTACCAATGCAATGACTGCAATGGTGTGACGAGGTGGACTTATTTTTCACTACCTTATAAAATACATTGGTCACCACTATTATGGATAGTTAGAAAAAGTAGAAAATGGGCCAGGTGTGGTAGTGCAGGCCTGTAATCCCAGCACTTTGGAAGGTCAAGATGGGTGAGTCGCTTGAGTCCAGGGGTTCAAGACCAGCCTAGGCAACATAGTTCCTAAAAAAAATTCAAAAAATTAGCCAGGTATGGTGGCATACACCTGTAGTCCTAGCTACTCTCTGAGAAGCTGATTCAGGAGGATCACTTGAGCCCAGTAGTTGGAGGTTGCAATGAGCCATGATCATACCACTGCAGTCTATCCTGGGCAACAGAGTGAGACCCTGATTCGAAAGAAAGAAAGAAAGAAAGAAAGAAAGAAAGAAAGAAAGAAAGAAAGAAAGAAAGAAAGAAAGAAAGAAAGAAAGAAAGGAAGAAGGGGAGGGGAGGGGAGGGGAGAGAAGAGAAGAGAACTCCTCCTCCCCTTTCTTCTCAAGGCAGGCAATAGAATAGAATTTCTTTTCCCCAAAGCCAGTCATAAAATCTAGAAATATTACTCCTGCTGTCTTTCTGTGTAAGTACTGGCCATTAAAAAATTCTCTCTCCTATCTTTTCTAATAGTAGGTCATAAAGCCCTCATTCTGGAGGGTTCTGATTATACCCAGGAGGAAGGAATGCTACGCAGACAGACCAAAAAGAATATGAACAGAAAGAAAGAAAGAAAGAAAGAAAGAAAGAAAGAAAGAAAGAAAGAAAGAAAGAAAGAAAGAAAGAAAAAGTAAATGAAGGTCAGGATGTAAAAATGGGAATATAGTGAGTATTTTCTGGGGTTTGACCATACTGCATCCGTGCTTCTATGATAACAGTCACTGGATTATTTGAGGTGTCCTTTTTTCCCTAGCCTCTAACTAAACTAAGCTAATCAGACTCTCTGCTGGGGCTTTGAATGATGAACACAAATGGAAGTTATAGAAAAAACTAGTGGCCACTTATTGGTTTCAGCTAGCCAGGGCAAGATTGTTGATTCCTGCTACCTCATCAACGGCAGCTACCCTGGCCCCGGTGTTTCCTGAGCCTGACTCGAGCCTTCCTTTGATTCTGTGAGCTATCCAACATCCCCCATTACTCAACTTTTCTGTTTAAGTCAGTCTCACCTCGTTTCTGTGACTTGAAGCCAAAGAAATCCAAATGCCACGAAAGAAAAGTAGAGGCTTGAGAAGTACTAAAGAAGCCAGACTTGGTAGCTCAGCCTGTAATCCCAGCGCTTTGGGAGGTGAGTGGATTGCCTGAGCCTGCGGGTTCGAGACCTGCCTGGGCAACTTGGCAAGACCTCCTCTCTACAATAAATTAAAAAATGAGCCGGGCATGGTAGCGCATGCCTATAGTTCCAGCTACTTGGAAGTTTGAGGCAGAAGGATCGCCGGAGCCCAGTAAGTTGAGGCTGCGGTGGCCATGAGCATGCCACTGCACTCCAGTCTGGGTGACAGAGTGAGACTCCAACTCAAAAAAAAAAAAAAAAAAAAAAAACACTAAAGGAAGCTGAAGCAAAGTGCACAGAACTTTAGAAGAATATTTTACAATCACTACTGGCAGGGAAGTGGTTATGATTATGTAAGGAGAACCTAGGTAAGACTGATCAGAGCACAGGGTTAGATTTTGATGTTTTCAACACTGTTGGAATTTGGAGCAGAGTTGATGTTATACAGCTCTGAACTATGAGCTATTTGAAACATGTCATTGGATGCTCATCACAGGATTATTAAAGAAAGGCAACTCACTATCATTTTTCATCTAGAATATCTAAGTTACTCTATGTTTCTAGAATCATGATGAAACGTATAGGAGTCTGTTTTTTATTTTTTATTTTTATTTTTATTTTTTTTGAGTTGGAGTCTCACTCTGTCACCCAGACTGGAGTGCAGTGGCATGCTCATGGTCACCGCAGCCTCAACTTACTGGGCTCCGG
>NW_007247762.1:57988-65053 GCF_000164805.1 Carlito syrichta | reverse complement strand
GCACTCCAGTCTGGGCGACAGAGTGAGACTCCAACTCAAAAAAAAAAAAAGAAAGAAAGAAAAGAGAAGATTGCCTGAGCCCAGGAGTCCGAGACCAGTCTGGGCAACATGATGAGACTTCATTTCTACAATAAAATGAAAATTCACCAGGTGTGGTGTCACATGGCTCTAGTCCCAGCTACTCAGGAGGCTGAGACAGAAGGATCACCTGAACCCAGCAGGTCAATGCAATGGTGGTGGTAATCGTGCCACTGCACTCCAGCGGACAGCAGAGTGAGACTGTGATTTAAACAAGCAAACAAACAAAAATTGATCATTTCAGTGGAGGACTAGAAAGAAAACATAGGCCACCAAGAACTCTTAGCATCTTCTAGAAAGTAAAATGAATTTACAATTACCTCACTTAAAGCTACAATGACAAGAGTGGTGGTACACACCTGTAGTCCCAGTTTCCCAGGAGGCTAAGGCAGGAGGACCGCTTGAGCCCGGAAGTTCAAGGCCACAGTGAGCTGTGATTGCACCACTGCACTCTAGCCTGGATGACAGAGCAAGTGCCTACTTCTAAAACAAAAAAGACAAGCAAAGGAGAGTCTGGCAAATTTCTAGTCAGTAGTTATATCCAGGTTTGTGTAACTACCCAACTTTCCTGCTGTTTCTGTGCCTCAACCAAAACTTTCCCCAGCACCCCATCCTACAGTGATCTCAGCCTGCTATGAATTCCTAGAATGCTTGCTCTCTCTATCAACATTCCATTCATTTGGCATTCATCATGGTATCTGCTGGGTATTCATATGAGGAAAAGTACTTCCTAAGTTCTAACATATCAAACAAATGTTAATTAATTATGTTTTTAGAATGATTGATAATAGATATTAATTATTATGTGGTGATCTCTTAATTTCCCTTAACTAGGTTATAAACTTCAACAACTTCTCCTTACTCCTCCTCCTCGTCTTCTTCCTCTCCTCTTCCTCCTCCTTCTTCTTCTGTCAGAATCTCACTCTGTCACCCAGGCTGAAGCGCAATGGCATGAAAATGGCTCACTTCAACCTTGACTTCTTGGGCTCAGAAGATCCTTCCGCTTCAACCTCCCAAGTAGCTGGGATTAGAGGCATGTGCCTCTAATGCCCGGCTAATTTTTTTATTTTTAATTGAGAAGAGGTCTTGCTATGTTGCCCAGACTGGTCTTGAACTCCTAGGCTCAAACAATCCTCCCACCTCAGTCCTCCAAAGTGTAGGGATGACAGCTGTGAACTGCTGTGCCCAGCGAGGTTTCAAACATCTTAAGGTCCATATTTTATGCATCTTTCTGCCTTCCACTGCTCTTAGTTGAAATACATTTGACAGATAATCTACTGATGTTTGAGCGTGGGGACTAGCTTCCACCACTTAACAAGTCTATAAGATTTGGCTATTCGTCCTCACCACCCTTCTAGTCCTAACAGGCACTGGGAGGATTGGTTGAGCTCATGGGTGCAGAGTGCCCTGGATCGGTTCGTTTCCTGTGGTCAATGACAGGAGGAACTAAGCGGTCTTGGTTTCCCCTTCAACTTCATGGCTTCCTTTTCAGAGAAGTGTAGGTCATGGATGTGATCAGAAACATGTTTCCTCTTCTCATTAAAAGATTCTGAAGAAGTTGGTTCTAGATCTTTGAGTGGGAAGTACATGACATAATCTAATGAGAGAGTACTGATCTTGACTAAGAAATGTCCAAAGCAGATGAGTGCCATCAGTCTACACTAGGTGTTTTCCCAATGCAGCATTTTCTCTTCCTTCCCCCACCCATCATCTAGATCAGTGCTGTCCAGCAGATCTTTCTATAATGATGAAAAAATTCTATAGCCACACTTTCCAATATGGTATCCACTAGCCACACGAGGTTATTGTGTCTTGAAATGTGCCTAATGTAACTGAAGAATTGAATTTTTAAATCTTAACTAATTAAAATTTAAATTTGGCCAGGTACAGTGTCTCATGCCTATAATCCCAGCACTTGGGTAGATGGAAGCGGGAGGATTTCTTGAGCCCAAGAGTTTGAGACCAGCCTAGGCAACATAGTAAGACCTTGTCTCTACAGAAAAATCATAAAATTAGCCAGCTGTAGGGGTGCATACTTATAGTCTCAGCTACTCAGGAAGCTAAGGTGGAAGGATCACCTGAGCCCAGGAGGTCGAGGCTGCAGTGAGCTGTGATCATGCCACTGCAGTCCAATATCAGGTGACAGAGTGAGACTCTAACTCAAAAAAAATAAATAAATTTATATAGCTATGTGCTACTCTATTAAACATGACAGACCTAAATTAAGAGAATCCAGGTCTCTTCATTCATTCCTTCATTCATCATTCAACCAAAATCCACTGAGTACCTAACTATGTCAGATATAGTGCTAAGTACTAATAACAGGTTTAGTGGTTAGTTTCTCATCTGAAAGAGAAGAGAAACCGTTTGAGGAAACAAAAGATCATTGAAGATGACTTCAAGAGCTTAAAGTGTCTTCCGATTACACCACCCCCTCTTGAGAAAAGTAGTTGGGAAGGAGTCCTTAGGCATGGATCACTCTGGAGATGGCCCTTCAGCCCTGAACTCACCTGCTAAATTAGAATGGTTGCCTGAACTGGGGCAGTTCCCAAGGACTGGCAAGAGGCCAGTGACATGGCCAGAGGTAAGAATGCCCAATAGGGTTACTCTATCCTGGGGTGTGTGTACATAGACCATTCAGTTTGAACATAAGACACAAGCAAGTACATGAACGTCAGAGCAGTGTAAAACCCAAAGGCACAAAGAGCTAGGGCAGTGAGCCGAGTAATGACATTAATGATGAGGATTGTTGAGAGGCAGGAAAGCATAGAGGTCAATAGCTTTGTCTCTGGAGCCAAACTTCCTGGATGCCAAACCCAGCTCTGCACTCCCCCACTTCACAGAGCCTCCATGCTGTCACTGCACCTGTAAAATGGGTATTATCATGCATACATTACTGGAGGCATACCATGAAAATTAGATGAATTAAAACATAGAATTGAAGCTCCCAGCAGTGGTTCAAGACTGTAATCCCAGCAGTTAGGGAGGCCGAGGCGAGAGGATTGCCTGAGCTCAGGGGTTTGAGACCACCCTGGGCAACTTGGTGAGACCTCTTCTCTATAATAAATCAAAAAATAAACTGGGCATGGTAGCATGCGCCTGTAGTTCCAGCTCCTTGGAAGGCTGAGGCGGAAGGATCGCCTAAGCCCAGCAGGTTGAGGTTGAGGTGGCCATGAGTGTGCCACTGCACTCCAGCCTGGGCTACAGAGTGAGACTCTGACTCAAAAAAAGAAAAAAGAAAAGAAAACATAGAATTGAACCCAAGTGGGTTGGTTCCAGCATCCATGCTCTGACCAATAAGTGGGCTGCTGGGCTTTGGATTGAGATAGACCTGGGTTTAAATCTAACTCCCATTGCTCCTTGGTTATTATGCAATCTTGAGAAAGTGAGTTGCCTCACTGAACTTCATTTTTCTCACCTGTAAAATGGGAATATAGATAATAATAACAGTAGAGGTTATGAAGGCTTAATGAATTGATTTGAAAATAGCACTTAAAACAATGCCTAAGAGGTATCATACAAGCTCAGCATTGCAGGCTAATGTCACTTCACACTACACCGCAGGACCTAGGCATAACTGGTCAGTGCAGACAGAGATGCTGACCACAGGCAGTCTGGGCAGGGTGGTAGGATATTCTCTGAGGGTTACCACTGGGTGCTGAAAGCCACTGTGGCCTCCTGAGGACATGGTGGCTCTTCAGGAGGCTACCAAGATGGCTGCATTCCAGCCCACCTCTGTCCCTTGAAGTAACCTGAGTGGGAACCTGATCCTGGATTTTTAAAAAAATGACTTAGTCTTGGCAGATTTGAAGCAAGAACGTATAAGAAGGACATTCTGATATAGCTTCCTTAAAATGGTCTTAGGCCAGGCTCGGTGGCTCAGCCTGTAATCCCGCGCCTTTGGGAGGCTGAGGTGAGTGGATTGCCTGAGCCTGCGGGTTCGAGACCCGCCTGGGCAACTTAGCGAGACAATAAGTCATCGCTACAATAAATCAAAATAAATAAAAAATTAGCCAGGCGTGGTAGCACGCGCCTGTAGTTCCAGCTACTTGGAAGGCTGAGGCAGAAGGATCGCCGGAGCCCAACAGGTCGAGGCTGCGGTGGCCAGGAGTGGCCACTGCACTCCAGTCTGGGCAATAGAGTGAGACTCCAACTCAAAAAACAACAACAACAACAACAAAACGGTCTTAGCTGGGTTCAGTGGCTCAGCCTATAATTCCAGCACTTTGGGAGGCTGAGGTGGGTGGATTGCCTGAGCCCGTGGGTTCGAGACCTGCCTGGGCAACTTGGTGAGACCTCATCTCTACAATACAAAAAAAAAAAAAAATCAGCCGGGCGTGGTAGCGCGCGCCTGTAGTTCCAGCTACTTGGAAGGCTGAGGCAGAAGGATCGCCGAAGCCCAGCAGGTCAAGGCTGCAGTGGCCGGGAGCAGCCACTGCACTCCAGTCTGGGCGACAGAGTGAGACTCCAACTCAAAAACAAAAATAAAAAAAAATAAAATAAAACGGTCTTGTCAGAGTATGAAATGGTAAACCACTTTGGAAAATAGCACGGTTATTTCTTATCAAGTTAAATATACACCCAGTTATACTACTTTTAGCTCAAGAGAAATAAGAATACATGTTCACAAAGAGTTGTCTATGAATGCTCATAGCAACTTTACTCATAATAGCCAAAAATAAGAAAAAAAAAGAAACCCCGACAAACATCTATCAGTGGTAAATTCAATAAGTCAACTGTCATATATTTATACAAAGCTATATTATTTAGAGATCAAAAGGAAAGAACTACTGATTCATGCAATAACATGGATGGATTGCAAAAATATTAGACTGAGCAAAAGAATCCAGACACAAGAGTGTCTACTATGGTTTCACTTCAGTTACATTCTAGAACAAACAAAATTACAGGGACAGAAATCTGATCAGTGTTGCTAAAGGCTAGGAGAAGGAATTGACCACAAAGGGACCTGGAGAACTTTTGGGGGTGATGGAAATATTCTGTATCATGATTGTGGAGGCTTTTACATAATTATATGCATTTATCAAAACTGCTCAAACTATACTGCTAAAAAGGATGGATGGATTTTACTGTACGTCAATCTGCCTGACTTTTTTTTTTTAAGTTGGTGTCTCACTCTGTCACCCAGACTGGAGTGCAGTGGCACAATTGTGGCTCATGACCTCCTGGGCTCAGGTGATCCTCCTGCCTTAGTTTCCCAGGTAGCTGGAACTACAGGTGCACGCTACCATGCCCGATTAATTTTTGATTTATTGTAGAGATGAGGTCTCACCAAGTTGCCCAGGCAGGTCTCGAACCCATGGGCTCAGGCATTCCATTCACTTCAGCCTCCCAAAGCACTAGGATTTACAGGCTGAGCCACTGAGCCTGGCTCCCTGACTTTTTTTGTTTGTTTTGTTTGAGTTAGAGTCTTATTCTGTCACCGAGGCTGAAGGGCAGTGGCACACTCCCGGTCACAGCAGCCTTGACCTGCTGGGCTCAGGTGATCCTTTCACCTCAGTCTTCCAAGTAGCTGGAACTACAGACATGCGCCACCATGCCTGGCTAATTTTTTGATTTATTGTAGAGATGAGGTCTTGCCAAGTTGCCCAGACTGGTCTCAAACCGGCAGGTTCAGGCAATCCTTTCATCTCGGCCTCCCAAAGTGCTGGGATTATAGGTGTGAGCCACCACAACTGGCCTTTTTTTTTTTTTTTTTTTAAGAGAGCAGGATTTATTGAAAGAACAGAAGAGCTCCAGAGCAGGAGGGGACCCGTGGGTGTTGCCTACCTGACTTTTTAAAACAAAACATAATATCACCAACTAGTACCAAATTCTACGTGAAAGGATGAGAGTTAGCTGGGCACGGTGGCACATGCCTATAGTCCCAGCTACTTGAGAGGCTGAGGCAGGAGGGTTATTTGAGCCCAGGAGTTCTGGGCTGTCATGCACTATGGAGATCAGGTGTCTGCACTAAGTTCAGCATCAATATGGTGACCTCCCAGGAATGGGCACCACCAGGTTGCCTAAGGAGGGGTGAACTAGCCCAGGTCAGAAAATGAATAAGTCAAAATTCTCATGTTGATCAGTAGGGGGATCGCGCCTATGAATAGCCACTGCACTCCAGCCTGGGCGAGAATTTGTCTCTAGAAATAAATCAATACATACATGCATACATACATAAAAAACATTTTAAAAGTCAGAAAAGGCCAGGTTCAGTGGCTCAGCCTGTAATCCTGCACTTTGGGAGGCTGAGGTGAGTGAATTGCCTGAATCCGCGGGTTCGAGACCTGTCTGGGAAACTTGGCGAGACCTCATCTCTACAATAAATCAAAAAATTAGCTGGGCATGGTAGCGCACGCCTGTAGTTCCAGCTACTTGGAAGGCTGAGGCCGAAGGATCGCTGGAGCCCAGCAGGTCGAGGCTGCGGTGGCCGGAAGCAGCCACTACACTCCAGTCTGGGCGACAGAGTGAGACTCCAACTCAAAAAAAAAAAAAAAAAGTCAGAAAAGATGGGTGTCAGAGATAGAATGAACTCAACCCACAGGGGTGGTTTATACATATCTTGTGGATTTTGGGGGTTTTTTGGGGGTTTTTTTTTTTGAGTTGGAGTTTTTTGTTTTTTATGTTGGAGTTTCACTCTGTTACCCAGGCTGGAGGGCAGTGGCATGCTTACAGCAACCCCAGCCCCAGTATCAACCTGCTGGGCTCCAGTGATTCTTCCACCTCAGTCTTCCAAGTAGCCCGAACTACAAGCACACGCTACCACGCCTGGTTAATTTTGATTTATAATAGAGACAAGGTCTCACCATGATCACCCGGGCTGTTCTCAAACCCACAGTCTCAGGCAGTCCACTCGTCCCGGCCTCCCAAAGTGCTGGGGTTACAGGCTGAGCAACGAAGCCCAGTCAGATTTTTTTTTGTTGTTATTGTTTTTGAGTTGGAGTCTCACTCTGTCGCCCAGACTGGAGTGCAGTGGCCGCTCCG